>NC_135989.1:1079823-1165823 GCF_053455715.1 Rhinoraja longicauda
ACTTAAGTAGGTGGCGCTAGAAATTGTGGACGCATTGGTGATCATTTACCAATGTTCTATAGATTCAGTATCAGTTCCTGTGGATTGGAGGGTGCAGGGGGGAGGGTGGGTGCGGGGGAGGGTGCGGAGGGTAGCGGGGTGCGGCAGAGGGGAGCGTGGTGTGGAGGGGGGAGCGGGGTGCGGCGGGGGTAGCGGGGTGCGGAGGGGGTAGCGGGGTGCAGAGGGGGAGCAGGGTGCGGCGGGGGGTAGCGGGGTGCAGAGGGGGAGCAGGGTGCGGCGGGGGGAAGTTGTGCGACTGACTGGAATGGACTGGAAGCACCAACAACCACGAGGCAGAAAGAAAACACCACAGAAGTCTGTTGCATTTCACCCCCAAAAAGGAAAACAGCGGGAAGAAAACGAACCGTTTCATTTCCACTTTTTGTTAACATGAGAAGTTTCAACCGAGACGTCGGCTGGTTCTGTATTTCTTCTGGGACGTTGTAATCGGAATGAAAGAGAATGTATTTTCCAACGTATAACTAACAGACCACACGTCCCTGAAGTTTAGGGGGGAAAGTAATACTAGGAAACGAGGCCACAGATGTCCGTCCAAAGGCCTGATCCCATAAACCAGAGGCTGATTTGGTGATTCACCTATAACTCTCAAACTCATGGGGTTTTCCAGCATCCGCCTTTACACACAGAGCCGCAGCAACCCACAGAAACACGCTCTCACACCGGAGAATCTAGACCGCACTCCAAGACAGCCGTGTGCTTTAGCACAGAGGTACTGTCTGCCCCAGAGTGGTCTCTGAGCCCCGTCGCTATGTGTGCACTCGGCAACCAAAGACTTCACTGGGCACTGGTCACGTTAAATGTGAGGGAGAGATCACAGTATTCTCCCTGACGATCCCATCCGGTCAAATATCCGTGGGCACAGAGAACCACAGACCAACCGATTAAACAGAGAGGGTGAGACGGAGATTCTTCCCACAGGCCACCAGGACTGTTAACTCTTATATCACCAGGGACTAACTTAATGTATTCATTTATTTTTTGTGTTGTGTCTTTTTTTTTTTTAAATCTATTTGTTTTGTAGTTTAGCACAATCCGCACTCGTTGCCACTTTCATTTCACTGCACATCTTGTATGTGTATGTGACAAATAAGGTAGATGTGTCTTGACTTGAACGGTAGGTAGACACAAAGTGCTGGAGTAACTCAGCGGGACAGGCAGCATCTCTGGAGAACATGGACAGGTACAAAGTGCTGGAGTAACTCAGCGGGACAGGCAGCATCTCTGGAGAGAAGGAATGGGTGACGTTTGGGGTCGAGGCCCTTCTTCATCCGTGGAACGATACCGGCTATCCCTAACCCATGTCCCCGCTCAGCTCCACCTCCAGTCCAAGAATCACTGTCTCCTCCCTAATTCCCACTCTCCTGCTACACTTCCCCACTCCACGCATTTCCCACCCCTCTCCCGCCGTCCATTCTATCTGCCCCAGGTTTTCTTCCACTTCCTCCTGCTCGATCTTTCTTCGCTTCTGTCGCTTCTGTCGTGTCGCTTCTGTTTATATTTTCATCTCCTCTCGTTGCCTCCCTCGCTCACTGTTCTCCTGTCCTCTCTCTCTCTCTCTCTCTCTCTCTCTCTTTTTTTTCCCCCTTTTTTTTTCTTCTTTTCTTTTTAAGGACTTTATTCAACAAATACATAATACAACATGCCAAAATGTAAATAAACACTCAATGGTCACAAACAACAATCAATCATTACAGTTTAATGGTGCAATCTCTATTTACAATGCTCTCACCCCCCGCGGTGACCAGCGTTCACGGAAGGCCTCCAGCGTCCCCGTGGACACCGCGTGTTCTCTCTCTAGGGTCACGTGCGCACGGACGTAGGCCCGGAAGAGGGGAAGGCAGCCGACTCTGGCAAGACCATCGACCGCCCGCTGCCTGGACCCACGAATGGCCATCTTGGCCAGGCCCAGGAGCAAACCGGCAGGGAAATCCCACCCTCCTGACCGGCCCTCCCCACTCCCAGCCCCGAGCCCAAACACCAGGATCGTAGGACTGAAATGCAGCCAAAACTTGAGGAGCAACCCCTTCAGATACTGATACAGGGGCAGCAACCTCACACACTCCATGTACACGTGGAACCTCACACACTCCATGTACATGTGGACCCCACACACTCCATGTACATGTGGACCCCACACACTCCATGTACATGTGGACCCCACACACTCCATGTACATGTGGACCCCACACACTCCATGTACATGTGGACCCCACACACTCCATGTACATGTGGAACCCACACACTCCATGTACATGTGGACCCCACACACTCCATGTACACGTGGAACACGGACTCTTCCACGCCGCAGAAAATACAAGCGGCCGGCGAGTCCGTGAACCGGCTCTGTGTAACACTCTCCACCCCAGGTCCCTGATGTAAAGGGGGAGGACTCCCTTGTAGAGAGACCTCCACTGGGGACCACCGCCGCCATCAGGTGGCAACACGGATCGCCAAGGCGTATCCGGACGGAAGACGAAGGCGAGGAGGTGCAGAATGTGCAGGAGCATCCTATACAGTAAACGTCTGTCTGCATCACGGAACGGCACGCTGGGCATCTGGGAGAGGCGGCTCAAGTTGTGTGGGGCCGGCTCCCGGGAAATATTCCGGAGCCTGGGTCCAATGAGCAGTTCTGGCGGAGCGGGGGTAAGCTCGGCCGGAATCACTCCAAGCACACGCCGCTCCCCGACACCCACCGCAACAGGGTGAGGACCGGCCCCCCTCACAGCCACAACACCCCCTCCCCCTGAGGAGCAACGCGCTGACTGAAGATGACCAAATTCCTCACTCTTAACACATCGCGGTAAAAACTTGGTCGACTGATGCCCGCCACCGGGAGCCGCCAAACCCCCCCTCAGGCACTGGCCCTGGCGGAAAAAATACGTGGCCAGAGCATGCCACCTGGGATGGTGCTCCGCGTACACGTTCCTCGCGGAGTCCTGAGACGGAGAGCCGCCACCTGGGTACGCACGCATACCAAGGACTGGCCACCCTCCTCCAACGGGAGACTCAGGACTGCTGCTGAGACACAGTGTTTCCTCCATCCCCAAAAGAAATCCACTAACCTCTTCTGTACAGCAGTTACAAAGGTAGAGGGCGGGACAAGAGTGGCCAGCCGGTACCATAACATTGAGGCCACCAGCTGGTTTATGACCAGCACCCTACCCTGGAAAGAAATAACCCTAAGCAAGCCTGACCAGCGTCCGAGCCGGGCGACGACTTTCGTCTCTAGCTCCTGCCAGTTCGCCGGCCAAGCATCTTCAGTGGGACTCAGGTAGATCACCAGTTAGAGGAGGTGCGTGGTGCTCCACGCATAATCTTTCATCTCCTCCGGCAGGGAGTCCACCTGCCACTGGCCCACTAGAAGTCCGGAGCACTTACTCCAGTTGATCCTAGCGGACGATGCAGCTGAGAACACCTGCTGGCATTCGCGCATCCTCCGCAGGTCAACAGGATCAGTAAACGTAAGAAGAATGTCATCGGCATAGGCTGAGAGAACCACCTCCACCCCCGGTCCTGGTAGAACCAGGCCTGCCAACCGCCTCCGAAGAAAACACAGGAATGGCTCCACACAGACCGAGTACAACTGCCCAGACATGGGGCACCCCTGGCGTACCCCCCTCCCAAAGCGAATGGGAGCCAACAATGCACCATTAATCTTCACGAGACACTCTGCTGCGGTGTACAAAAGCCAGACCCGGGCCACAAAATGCGGTCCAAAACCGAACGCTTGCAGTGTCCCGAAGAGGTAATCATGGTCCACCCTATCAAAAACCTTCTCCTGATCCAGGGATAGAAAAGCAGCTGACTGACCAGTGCCCTGGGCCAGATGGATCAGGTCCCTAACCAAATGGATGTTATCTTGGATGGACCGACCAGGGACTGTATAGGACTGGTCAGGGTGGATCATTTGGGATAGTACGGAGCCCAGGCGATTTGCCATCGCCCGTGCAAAAACTTTATACTCTGTACAGAGGAGAGAGACCGGGCGCCAGTTCTTCAACAGGCGGAGATCGCCATTCTTGGGTAGCAGGACAACGACTGCTCTGCGCCACGAGAGGGGCATCTCCCCGGTCGCCAGGCTCTCCCCCAGAACCTTCATGTAGTCACCCCCCAGGACATCCCAGAAGGCTCTAACAAACTCAACCGTCAGCCCATCCAGCCCAGGGGACTTACCCCTTCTGAGCTGGTGCAGGGCACCAGTCACCTCCTCCAATGATAAGGGGTCATCAAGCTGTTCAAACACCCCTCTATCTATAGTCGGTAGCCCCTCCCACAGAACCCGCTGAGCCTCTCCGCTGACACCATCCGCAGAGAACAGCGTTCCATAAAAGGACCGAACTAACGCACTAATCCCCTCTGGGTCTGTGACCGAGGAGCCATCGTCCGCGAGCAGCTCGACGAGCTGTTTGCGGGCTCCTCGCCCTTTCTCCAGAGAGAGAAAGAAAGGTGAAGCCCGGTCCAGATCGTGCAGCATCTGGACTCACGACCTCACGTAAGCATCTCGGGACCGCTCAAGCTGCAGGTCCCTCAGCACTTCCTTCCTCTCCTGAAACTCTCCCCACTCACAGGAGTCCTCACCGACCCGACCCAAGCGAGACTCTGCGTCGAGTAACTCCTTCTCGAGTCGCTCGACCGCCGCGTCCCGCCTTCTGGTCGACCCTCCCGTGTAGTCCTGACAGAAAAGACGGATGTAAGCTTTCCCCACATCCCACCACTGCTTAAGGGAAGGGAAGCCCCTCTGCCTCTCTCTCCACTTCACCCAGAACCGCCTGAAAGACTCCTGGAATCGGTGATCCTCCAGCAGCTGGTTATTAAAGTGCCAGTACGCGGACCCAGCCCGCGTGCGCGCTGGGATAAAGTCCACTCGCACCAGGCAGTGGTCTGAACATGGCACCATCCGCATAGAGGCCGCCGAGACCCGGGAGACATACGCTCTGGAGATGTACACACGGTCGATACGGGAACCACCCCCCTCAGACCTCCGCGAAAAGGCATTGGAATCAGGGTGGAGATTCCACGCATCGACCAGCTCACAAGATTCAATCACACCTCTCAACTTCTTCGCCACTGCAGGGGCACACTGAATACCAGAGCAATCTCGTACCTCAAGGGTACAATTGAAATCCCCCCCAAGGAAGACACACTCTCCCCAATCAATAGTGCTCAGCAGAGCAGTCACTTCCTGAAGTAACCGCGCCTGCATCGTGCCGGTACTGGGGGCATACACGTTAATGAAATGTAACGGCACGCCGTCCAGGCTCACGGCCAGATAGAGCAAACGGCCTGGCACAACTTCCTGCACCTTCACAATCTCTGGCTGGAAAGTCGGGGCCAACAGGAAAGCCACCCCACTTGACTTTGTATTGAGGTGGCTCATGTAGACCCCCCCCTCCCACTCCAGGACCCAGGTGGGCTCATCACTAACAACAGTGTGCGTCTCTTGCAGAAAGCTCACTGCATTCTTCCCCTCGCTGAGGACTGATAGATGGTGAAATCTACGAAGGTCCCCCCTTCTGCCGTTTATATTTAGGCTAACTACTGTGAACTTGAAGACACACGACGACTTCTTCCTCCCACTCCTTGTGGGAGTGGAGCCACTCTCTCTTAGGAACTTCAAAAATTCCTCGAATTGGCACTTCTCACGCTCAAGAAGACCACTATCCTTACTGTGAAGGACAGCACTAAGTTTCCGGATAATTCCCCCCAGGTCTGGCCACCGTTCGCCAGCTCTCCGGACTTTGCTCCTACTGCAAGGATGTTGTTTCAAAAATGCTCGAATCTCCCAGATACTGGCCGCTCGAGACACAGCACTGGAGTCCTGGCATTCTGCTAACCCACCGACACCTGAAGCGACATCTTCCCCCTCCCTGCACTCAAGGTCAAGAAACCACCCCTTCAGCCGAGACCCCCCCTTCGGGTTGTCCCTGCTCGTCCTCCATCCCATGGGACACATTCCCATGGCAGCCAACCCCAACAACCAGTGAGATATCACCCTCAGAAGGCCCCTGGGACGAAGGGGCAACCTCTGGCCCAGATGACACTAGTCGTGGGCCTAGACTGGAATGGAGGTTCTTGAGGTAGCCTGCCCCCTGGCTTTAGGCCCAGGGCCATGCTCTTCCTCAAGAGGCCCACGCCTTCTCTTTGTCCCACTATTGTGCGGTGGTATGGTGACCTCCATAAAGGAGTCCTCCATCTCCACACTGCCAGCTTCCTCTCTTTCATCCCTTTGTTCGGCCACCGCAGATCCCAACTGGAACTCCCCCGCCCCCTTCCGAACCTCCTTAGCTCCTTGCTGAGCCCCGCCAGGTGCCCCCTGGACCTCTCCGGGCCCAACAGGCACCCTTTGGGTGGGCTCAGGTGTGGACGTGGGCCCATCCACTTGCGGATGACTCGCTTTAAGATTTTTCATCTTCCTCCTAGCCTTCCTCCCCATCTACAACCCCCCTCCTCCTCGCCCTCCCCCCCCTCCTCCTCGCCCTCCCCCCCCTCCTCCTCGCCCTCCCCCCCTCCTCCCCATCTACAACCCCCCTCCTCCTCGCCCTCCCCCCCTCCTCCTCGCCCTGCCCCCCTCCTCCTCGCCCTCCCCCCCTCCTCCTCGCCCTCCCCCCTCCTCCCCATCTACAACCCCCCTCCTCCTCGCCCTCCCCCCCTCCTCCCCATCTACAACCCCCCTCCTCCTCGCCCTCCCCCTCCTCCTCGCCCTCCCCCCCTCCTCCTCGCCCTCCCCCCCTCCTCCCCATCTACAACCCCCCTCCTCCTCGCCCTCCCCCCCCTCCACCTCGCCCTACCCCCCTCCTCCCCATCTACAACCCCCCTCCACCTCGCCCTCCCCCTCCCCCACCCCCAGCACCTCTCCGCCAAGCTCCGCCGCAGGTACAGGACCGGGGGGCCGGGGGGCAGTGCTGCCCTGGGCTGCCAATGTGGAACCGGCAGCCCCGGGTGGGCCAGCAGTGTCTCCCCGGGTCACCGAGGTGGAACCGGCAGCCCTGGTTGGGCCAGCAGTGTCTCCCCGGGTCACCGAGGTGGAACCGGCAGCCCTGGGTGGGCCAGCAGTGTCTCCCCGGGTCACCGAGGTGGAACCGGCAGCCCTGGGTGGGCCAGCAGTGTCTCCCCGGGTCACCGAGGTGGAACCGGCAGCCCTGGGTGGGCCAGCAGTGTTTTCCTGGGCTGCAGCGTTTCGATTTCTCGCAGCACCCCGGCCATTGGGACAATCCCTGCGGAAGTGCCCGAACTCTTTACACGCATGACACCGTGCTTCCCCCCAACTCCAATACACGCGGTATTGGAGCCCCGCATTCTTGACGACAAAGCTTCCCTCCGCACCCAACCCCAATCCTACTTCCATGTACACCCGCCTCTTAAAAGTATAGCTCCTTTGGAGACGAGTGCTGCTGTGCCAGGTCTGTTTAAGCCTAGTCAGCCTGGACCGCACCTCCCCAATCTTTGCCAGGTGTGGGCTAAGGAGCGCATCCCGGATGAAAGTGGGAACGTTGCGCAGGAGAACCGGTCGCACGGTGGACACCCATGGTTCCACCGGTACAAAGGTCCCCCCCACTATAAGCCCATTCTCCAAAGATAGGGCCACATCCTGCTGTTCCTTTAGGATGAACTGACATTTACCCCATCCAACCTCAGCAGAGGCAATCTCGTCCTTCTGGAAGAGATCAAACAGACTCTCCGCTAATTCCTCCTTGGAACACCGGTCCCCGGTTTGGACCGTGATCCCGTACTCGAGACCCCCCAAGTTGACATAGGGCTCCTCCTCGAGTGACTCTGGAGCCGCAGCCGAAGCCGCACCTGCGTAGCTCTGAGCCCGAGCCCGAGCCACTGCCATCCTGGCAGGGGTACAGAACAACACCCCAAACAACAGCAGTCTTTGCACAAGAACGCTCTCAGAGTCAGTCTCAGTCTAAAGAGCAGCAGAAGCAGTTCTCTCCAATTGAGCAAGGGAACATGCCCACGCTTATCCTCACTGCCCAGAGCAGCTTTTGGGGGCTTTCTGAGGCCTTTCGAGCCCCTCCGGAATCTGCCAGATTTGAAAAGTACCTTCTCTTTGTTGAGCCCGAAGTCCCAGTCCGGGCACAATGGTATGGAAGCTGGATTGTGGAGCTAGAATCGACACAAACACCACATCTTCCCAACTCCCAGTCTCCAGGTACGATTGGCAATCCGCCAGCCACTGCCGCTCCCACAGCACTGCAGACAAGTGCTGGAGTTCCTCACTAAATGGAGAAATCCTTCGACAAAGGAAAGTTTCCGAAGTCCAACGTTCAGTCTAACTTTGAACTCCCACTGCCTCTGCCCTCTTCCTTCGACAAAACCTTCAAAGGTTGCTTCAAATCTTTTCAGCCTGACTTCCGGTGGCGCTATGGACTGAGTAAGTCGCACGCCAACTAGCTCCGTGAACATTTCGATTTAAGAAGAGAGGAACGGGACGGGCCCGTTGCAACTTACCGGCAATTTTCAACGAAGGGTGGGTGACGTCATCAGATCGCGACTTTTAATTGTAAATGTCGACAAGTCGCACCCCCCCGTTAAAAACCATTAAAAAAGGAATGGTTAGAACAAGACTGTTGGAAGAAGAAGAACCAGGACAGATGGAAGCCTCTGCTGCAGCCCAAACTTCAGCGTTGACTCAGGAAGAAACATCCAAACGAACCTGGAATCCACAGCCAAAAAAAATTGGTTTGGAAGAATTTCGTAGCGTTGTTGGTGAGGAGCTTTCAGGTATGAAGTCTCAAGTAACAAATATGACGGTTGAACTCCAAGAGATGAAAGTTGAATTAGTATCGCTTAAAGGAATGAAGGGGGAAATACTAACTATTATTAAGGATCAGTTGGCTACATCAAAGGCTGAAATATGTGAAATCATGAATGAACACATGGAGGAGGTAACCTCCAAGCTACAAAAGTTGGACTCCGATGTTTCCGGTAAGGTGAACCACATCACTGCGTCAATACAACAACATGATGAGGCTATATGTGAGTTGGAAGTCTTAGCCGAGACGAGTGCTGAAACAACAAAAGCAGTATTGACGGAGACTCAGCGTTTATCTGATTTATTGATGAAATTAACTGAAAAATGTACTGACCTAGAGGGTCATTCTAAACGACAAAATTTAAGAATTCTTGGAGTTAAAGAAGGTAAAGAGAAAGCTAAAAACCTTCGTGACTTTACTGCTGAGCTGTTACAAGAAGTTTTGAAAATGGATTCAAAGCCCTTGCTGGATCGAGCCCACAGAGCACTGAGAGCACGGCCAGGTGCTAACGCCCCTCCAAGGCATTTGATACTGAAGGTGCATAATGCTCACGTTTTAGAAGATATGCTGTCGAGAATTGCTAGTAACAGAACTTTATCATTTCAAGGCGATGAGATTCGCATCTTCAGAGATTACCCTGCTGAGGTGGTCAAGAAAAGAGCACTGTTCAATGAATCAAGATCTATTCTTAGGAAGATCCCAGCGCTCAGATTTGGTATGTTGTATCCAGCAAAACAGGAATCAAACAGAATCCTTTTTTACTGACCACAATAAAGCACTGGAATTCGCTCGGGAGATCGAAAGGTCGCTGAAGGGTTGAATATGACTTCACGGCTTTATTAATTGGCAGACAACTCATTGGACTTTAAAATATTAAAATCTAAAGATTTAAGCTTAGTGTATATACTATACGAATATTAACCGTAACTAATTACTATTAATCAAAAAACATATATATTTTTATTAATCATTACTAATAAGAAGTACAAGTAATATTTGATTTATGTAAACTTTATTTCGAACACTTAATTAATATACCTTAGACAGAAAAATCGATTTATTATAGACTAATTAGTTTCGGGCCTGCCCCGTTTGACTCTTTTATAAATAAATTAAATAAACAACAACTTCGTTAAAAAACGGAGCTAGTATTATTATTTTTTTACATCCCATGGAAGTCCTTAGATTTTTTGCCACCTTAGGGTGGCTACCACTAACTGCACTAATTGTAGTTGTAGTTTTAGTTGTTTCTTCTTTTTTCCTGCACTCTTTTAACCTTTTATATATTGATTTTTTTTTTAGATTCAATTTTTATTATTATGTCATTTTTCAGAATTTATATACCTTTGGGAGATATTTCCGGGAGACATTCTACGTAGTACAAAAGATCATCCACCCTTCATTCAAGAAAAAGGTTGTGGTTCGGGTGCCAGGCCATTTGCTTTATTATAGACTATTTATCGGTTAAGATGCATGATACTACTAGGAAAACAGGGGGTAAAGGTATTACATTTTGTAGTTGGAATGTCAAGGGTATTAATGAACCAATTAAAAGAGGTAAAGTACTTTCACATTTAAAATCTATTGATGCTGATATAATGTTCCTTCAGGAAACTCATCTCAAAAATGTAGCACATAATAGATTGAAAGGCAAATGGATTGATAAATTATTTCACTCATCATTTCCCCTTAAATCAAGAGGTGTTGCCATTTTAGTTCGTAAGGGTATACCATTTATACATACTTCCTCTATAGTCGACACTGAAGGTAGATATGTTATATTAGTGGGAGAACTATATTCTACAAAATTGATATTGGTGAATGTCTATGCACCAAATTTTGATAATCCGTTATTTAAAAAATATATATTTAATACCATTCCAGAATTTGGACAATATAACTTGATAATTGGAGGAGATTTAAATTGTACATTAGATCCTTATTTGGATAGATCGTCAACTCAAAGGAAAACAAAATCCAAGTCGTGTGAATTATTAAACTCTTATATAAATAGTGCAAATATAAAAGATGTTTGGAGAATTGAAAACCCTTCAGGCCGAGAGTATTCATTTTATTCACCAGTGCATAAAACTTACTCAAGAATTGACTATTTCTTGGTGGACTCCAAACTTATTCCTTATACGTATAATTCAAAATATCATAATATTATTATATCCGATCATGCCCCTTTAACATTTAGGGTAAAACTCCAAGGAGTAACGGGGAAACAGACCAATTGGAGATTTAATCCTCAAATTTTAAATGAAACAGCATGTTATGACTATCTTAAATCGCAATTTGAAACTTTTTTTTAACGCAAATGACCTCCCTGAAACACCTGCGTCCCTGCTTTGGGAAACATTTAAAGCGTTTGTGAGAGGATGTATTATTGCCTTTCAAGCATCTCAAAACAAGAAGAAGCGGGTTGAACAACATGACCTAGAAAGTCAGATAAAACAGTTAGACATAACAAATGCCATCGCTCCCTCTATTGAAATACATAATAAAATCGCAGCTCTCAAATATAAGTTAAATTATATACTCTCAGCTCATATTTTAAGGCTTTTTCAATATACTAAACAAAAACATTTTGAATTTGGAGATAAACCACAGAAATTGCTAGCACGTCAACTCCGTAAATTAGAAGATGATTCTACAATTCATAAAATTAGATCAGAAAACGGAGATTTGCTTAAACTACCCAAGGATATTAATCAGAGATTTTTGCAATTTTATCAGTCTAATGATAAATGTAACCAGGAAGGTTACATTCCTGCAAAAAGTTTTGCATCTGCGCAGAGCTATCTGTTATTTTTGATGAATATAATTATTCATCAAAAATAACAGATAGCTCTGCGCAGATGCAAAACTTTTTGCAGGAATGTAACCTTCCTGGTTTGAATGTGAGTGACAGAAATGCACTGGGCGCAGAAATAACTATGAAAGACGTTGAAGAGACCATTAAATCCATGAAAAATGGGAAGACTCCTGGCCCTGACGGCTTAAATAATGAATTTTATAAAAAATTTAGTGATTTGATCTCTCCACGTTTGCAAACTGTATATAGTCACGCCTTTAAACAACAGAGATTACCACAAACTCTGACTGAATCAACAATAATACTTATTCCTAAAAAAGATAAGGATTCTGAAGACCCTGGTTCGTATAGAGCGATAGCTCTTTTAAATACTGATCAGAAGATATTAGCGAAAATCTTAGCTCATAGATTAAGTCTAGTTATAGATATTCATTTTTATAGAGTAGGGTCCGACTGCACCATCAGCACATTGAGCTGACATTGGCACTTTGCAGGCGTCAGTGAATGTGCGGGAAGAGTGGAGGACGAAACGCCAGATGCTGGTTTAAACCAAAGAGACGCAAAAAGCCGGAGTAACTCAGCGGGACAGGCAGCATCTCTGAGCGAAGGAATGGGTGACGTTTCGGATCGAGACCCTTGATCAGTGTGATCTGGTTTAGACTCCGCGTTAGATTACTTCCGATAACCATCTAACTTTGTGTGAGATGTGGCTCAAGGCATCAATGCCTGCGAGCCCAGAGAGTTGTGAATCTGTGGAATTCTCTGCCGCAGAAGGCAATGAAGGCCAATTCATTGGATGTTTCCAAAAGTTAGATTTAGCGCTTAGCACTAATGGAATCAAGGGATGTGGGGAGAAAGCAGGAATGGGGTACTGATTCTGGAGAGTAGACAGAAAATGCCGGAGCGACTCAGTGGGACAGGCAGCATCTCTGGAGAGAAGGAATGGGTGACATTTCGGGTCAAGACCCTACTTCAGACTCTTCTGGGGAAGGTTCTCGACCCGAAACGTCACCCATTCCTTCTCTCCAGAGATGCTGCCTGACCCGCTGAGTTACTCCAGCATTTGTGTCTACCTGGGGTCCCTGACGTTGACAGGCTGGTTAAAGCCAAGAGATGTCAGGTGTCTGGAAGCAGCAAGTGAAAAATGAGTGACACTGTTCGAAGCACTGGACATATAATGTGATCACTTCAATACAAAATAGAGGCGAACTGTGTTCATTTTCTGAGTTTGATTGCTGGAAGCAGGCTAATAAAAAATAGGTGCAGTTGTGTAGCCTACATTTATAATTTGTTTCGTTAGGTCTACATTTGTGTCTGCTAATGTTCGATTTCAAATGGTTTATTAATGGAAAGGGTGTTGCTGCCGAAACAATCTCAGCCAAAATAGTATCGTTTTTTTCTCTCTCTCATTACAACTTTCTTGTAGCCTACGACTGTAAGTTAATACCAATTATAAAAGTAATGCTTGCTAGGCAATCTTCATAAGAAACAAAATTCGTAAAGTGAAACACTTTGTAGTTATAGACAATAGGTGCAGGAGTATGCCATTCGGCCCTTCGAGCCAGCACCACCATTCACCGTGATCATGGCTGATCATCCCCAATCAGTACCCTGTTCCTGCCTTCTCCCCATATCCATTGACTCTGCTATCATTAACAGCTCTATCTAACTCTCTCTTGAAAGCATCCAGGGAATTGGCCTCCACTGCCTTCTGAGGCAGAGAGTTCCACAGCTTCACAACTCTCTGAGTGAAAAAGTTTTTCCTCATCCCCGTTCTAAATGGCATACCCCTTATTCTTAAACTGTAGCCTCTGGTTCGGGACTCCCCCAACATTGGGAATATGTTTCCTGCCTTTAACGTGTCCAATCCCATAATAATATGATATGTTTCAATAAGATCCCCTCTCATCCTAAATTCCAGAGTATACAAGCCCAGTCGCTCCAGTCTTTCAACGTACGACAGTCCCGCCATTCCAAGTGGCTGATTTGTTATCTAAGCAAGGAAAACCATCAACTGATGGTGTTAATAAAACCGTGTTTGATATCCTTGTTAGATAAGTACCTGCATAATATCTTCGATTTCGTCTCTTGGCCCCCAAAGCCTAAATTATTTAATATCTGGCTCTTTACAAAAAAAGGTTGCTGACCCCTGCACTAAGCTAAACTAAACTCTCCTCACTGGGACCCCCCCCCCCACACACACACACACACACACACACACACACTCACTTACATACACACTCACACTCACACACACGCTCACATACACACACACTCACTTACACACAAACAGACACACACGCTCACATACACACACACGCTCACATACACACACACACTCACTTCCACACACAAACAGCCACACACACGCTCACATACACACACACACACTCACTTACACACAGCCTCACACACACAAACAGACACACACACTCACTTACACACACAAACAGACACACACACACTCACTTACACACAGCCTCACACACACTCACATCCATACACACACTCACTTACATACACACTCACACTCACATCCATACACACAATCAGTTAACAATCAAAGGTAATATTCTGAGCTTGATGAAGTGGTGCAGCTGTCTTCATACCTGGATCTGTAGTGATGTTGCTGTCTGAGATGTGACCACCTACAACCTCCTCAGTCTTGGCAACAATCTTCTGTGAGTGGTGTGTTCGTTGACAGCTCACCGAACTTCTGTTTTCCACTTCTGCTTCTCGAGTGAATAAACTGCAGGGTGAGATGGCAGTGCAGTTGACATATGTTTTGGATAAACATGCAAAGCAAGCAAGCTGACACCTATTGTGGGTCTCTGGAATGAAGTTCATTGTTTCCAGTCGGTGAACTTCCTCTAACAACCGCAGTGATGGGCAACATTGCGCAGGAGCTGTAATAGTAGTGGGCAAATGTATGAGAGGGAATGTATATATCCTGTATATATCCCTGCCAACTAACTCGGGTCATCCAGCACCAAAACAGGCCCTTCTGTCCACATTCTGTCCAAACAAGTTGGCATACTGGGCTAGTCTTATTTGCCCCAAGCACCCTAAACCCTTCCTAATGGAGGCTAAGTGTTGAGGCCAAGTGTAGAACTGAGGCTGAGGCTCGAGAGGCTTCGGCGAGAAGAGCTGAGGAAAGGAGTGCTGAGCTAGCGGGCGAGTCAGGTCCAAGCCCGGTGGAGCAACAGCAGAAGCAGCGGCAGTGGGGAGTTTAAAAAGGAGCCATTGGGAATAACGTAGGGATGCAGGATCACGTGGGTGTGCTGTAGCTCTGTGATGTGGGAGCTGGTGGACCCCAGTGTGGTTACTCATGACCATATGTGACAACTAAAATGGATGAAGGGGAGCCAGTGGATGTAGTGTATCTAGACTTTCAGAAAGACAAGCTGGATGCAGGAAAACTGTTCCCAATGTTGGGGGAGTTCAGAACCAGGGGCCACAGTCTTCGAATAAAGGGGAGGCCATTTAAACCTGAGGTGAGAAGGAACCTTTTCAACCAGAGAGTTATGAATTTGTGGAATTCTCTGCCACAGAGGGCAGTGGAAGCCCAATCACTGGATGAATTTAAGAGAGAGTTAGATAGAGCTCTGGGGGCTAGTGGAATCAAGGGATATGGGGAGAAGTTGGGCACAGGTTACTAATTGAGGATGATCAGTCATGATCACATTGAATGGCGGTGCTGGCTTGAAGGGCCGAACTTAGTTCTATATAGAACATAGAACTATATTCTATGTTCCTATATCTGTAGCGAGTCAAGTCAAGAGTGTTTTATTGTCCTGATACCGAACAATGAAATTCTTACTTGCAGCTGCACAACAAATATGTCAATGTATATTCATGTATGAAGCTATATACATGGATAAATATGGAACTATTATGTTGTTTACATATATATATATATATGTTATTGTCTGTTTCCTGTTTCATAATAGTACAAAGACAAAATCAAAATCAAAGACAAAATCAAGTTTATGTAGTTCTGAGCTTAGTTGGCATTTGTAGTGTTTAACACCCTGATGGTTGTGGATGGTTGTAAAGAATCTGCTCCTGAATCTGAACATTACAATTTTCAGGCTCTTGTACCTTCTTCCTGATGGCAGGAGGGAAATGATAGCATGGGCAGGGTGGTGTGGATCTCTGATGATGTTGTATTGAATAAGTTTATTGGCCAAGTATGTACACATACAAGGAATTTGCCTTGGTGCTCCGCTCGCAAGTAACAACACGAACAGACAGTAAACAATTAAGAATAAAGCATAAAACATGAAAACATTAAGAAGAAAACATTATAGTTTAAACATGTGAATGAAATAAACCAGAGCAAAAAGAGGCTGCAGACTTTTGGTTATTGAGTAGAGCTACTATTCGCGGAAAAAAAGCGGTTTTATGTCTGGCTGTGGCGGCTTTGACAGTCTGGAGTCACCTTCCAGAGGGAAGTCCTTCAAAGAGTTTGTGGCCAGGGTGAGAGGGGTCAGAGATGATCTTGCCCGCTCGCTACCTGGCCGTTGCAGAAAGCAAATTGACTGGAAGAATGCAGGTTGCCTTTTTGAGGCAGTGAGTCCTATAGGTCCTGGGTGTCAGCACCCTGGTGAACCAGGCAATGTTCACCAATTTTTGCAATCTTGTTGGTTCCTGGGCGTTTGAGATGCCGAACTGGGCCGTGATGCAACTCGGTAATGCACTCTCTACTGGACTCCTGGAGAAGTTCAAGAAAGTATTCGTCAGCATACCAAACCTCTAAGGAAGTCGAGGTGTTGATGAGCTTTCTTTATGGTCGCATCAATGTGCTGTTCTAGAACTGATTTTCAGAGATATGCACGCCCAGGATTGTGGAGTTGTTGACTCTCTCCATCACCGTCTCATCGATGAAGGCGGGTGTGTGGATCCTCGGCCTTCCTCTTCCAAAGGCATTGAAAGCAAGGTTGTTGTACTGACACCATTTAGTCAGTCGATTAATCTCCCTCTGATACTCCGACTCATCATCTGTCATTGGCAATTTGAAGATGGAGTTGGCACTGTGTCCGGCTACATAGTCATGGCTATACAGTGAGTAGAGCAGGGGGCTGAGCACACTGCCTTGATGTATTCCCTTGCTGATGGTTATCCAGGAGGAAGTGTTGCTGCCAACTCTTACAGATTGTGCTCTCCTGATGAGGACGCGTTAGTTGTTTGAGGAATTCAGGCTCAAACTTGACAACCTGGAATCTGAGTTTCAAAAACTGCGGCTCATCAAGGATGGAGAGAGTTTCCTGGATGCTGTGTACCTGGAGGCAGTCACAGCCGTTGGGTTAACTACGTCCAATTCAGTCTGTGTTCATGAGGAGAAGGGTGTGAGGCAGGTGGGGTTCAAGAGGGACTGCTGGAGGAGGTGTCATCCTTGAGCTTGTCAAACAGGTCTGAGAGTTTGCTCTCTGTGTGGATGAGAATGAGGGCCTCAGGAAGGACAAGACCAAGTGGACCCATTGGGCCCAAACCTCTCCTGCATTGGTGCAGCACCCTCTCCTCACCCCCTCCCTCCCTTCCCCCCATACCCCTTAACTCCCCCCTCCACCCCCTCCCTCCCCCTCCCCCCACCCTCCCCCCACCCCCCTCTCTCTCCCCTACCCCTCCCCTTCCCCTCCCCTCCCCCTTTGCCTCCCTCTCCCCCTCCCCTTCCCCTCCCCCCAACTCCATCCCCCTCAACCCCCCTTATCCTCCTTCCTCCCCCCTCCCTCCCTCCCTCCCCCTCCCTCCCTCCCCCCTCCCACCTCCCTCCCTCCCTCCCTCCCCCCTCCTTCCCTCGGAGATAGATTTATACTTTAAAATGTGAATAACTTTAAAAATGTAACGACGATTTCAATGAAACTTCTTCCATTAGCACCAAAGGGACGATGGTGAGTAAGTTGGGACTAACATTGTTGCGCTATCGTATACTGTTTTGGCTGTAGTTCAGGAACAAAGAAACAAACAAACGTTTTATTATATAGATGAGTAACTAAACCATGGAACCATGAGCAAAGAGTTCTGAGCTTGTCTGGCAGTTGTAGACAATCTGCTGCTGAATCTGGACGCTACATTTTTCAGGCTCCTACATCTTCTTCCCGATGGCAGGATCGACATGAGAGTATGGCCAGGGTGATATGGGTCTCTGATGATGCTGGCTGCATTTTTGAGGCAATGAGGCCTGTCGGTCCCTTATCTGGTGGGAATGTCAGTACACTGCTGGACCAGGCAAAGGGAGCCATTCAAGAGGGGGGCAGAAGAGACACATAGTTGTAATTTGGGACAGTCACTGCGTCAACTACCTCCACTGCCAGCTTGTTCCATACCTCCACCACCCTTTGTTTGAAAAAGGTACCCCTCTGATTCCTAGAGTCATAGTGTGATACAGTGTGGAAACAGGCCCTTCGGCCCAACTTTCCCACACTGGCCAACAGTGTCCCAGCTACCCTCATCTCACTTGCCTGTGCTTGGTCCATATACCTCCAAACCTGCCCTATCCATGTACCTGTCCAACTGTTTCTTAAACAATGGGATAGTCCCAGCCTCAACTACCTCCGCTAGCAGCTTATTCCATACACCCACCACCCTCTGTGTGAAAAAGTTACCCCTCGGATTCCTATTAAATCATTTCCCCTTCACTTTGAACCTATGTCCTCTGGATAAAAGACTCTGTGCATCTACCCGATCTATTCCTCTCATGATTTTGTGCACCTCTATAAGATCTCCCCTCATCCTCCTACGCTCCAAGGAATAGAGACCCAGCCTACTCAGACCCTCTAGTCCTGGCAACATCCTTGTAAACCTTCTTTGTACCTTTTCCTGTTTGACATCTTTCCTATAATATAGTGCCAAGAACTGAACACAATACTCTAAATGTGGCCTCACCAACATCTTATACAACTGCAACATGCTCTCCCAACTTCTATACTCAATACTCTGACTGATGAAGGCCAATGTGCCAAAAGCCTTTTTGACCACATTATCTACCTGTGCCTCCACCTTCAAGGAACCAGTCACCTGCACTGCTAGATTTCTCACCATTCCCCAGAGTCCTAACATTCACTGAATACATCCTGCCCATGTTAGACATCCCAAAATGCAACACCTCACATTTCTCTGTATTAATTTCCATCAAGGGGCAGTAGACTTGCTGCCGTACAGCGCTTGCAGTGCCAGGGACCCAGGTTCAAGTCCGACAATGGGTGCTGTCCTTATGGAGTTTGTATGTTCTCCCCATCACCACAAGGGTTTTATCCGAGATCTTCGGTTTCCTCCCACACTCCAAAGATATACAGGTTTGTAGGTTAATTGGCTTGGGATAATTAAAAATTGTCCCCAGTGTGTGTAGGATAGTGTGAGTGTGCGCAGATCGCTGGTCATTGCGGAGTCGGTGGGCCGAAGGGCCTGTTTTCACATTGTATCTCTAAACTAAACTAAACCATTCCTAAGACCACCTGGCCAATCGATCAAGATCCTGCTGCAAATTTTCACACCATCACCTTCCTTCCATGAAGCCAATTTTCTATCCATTCAGCTATCTCTCTTTGTACCTCGTGTGATCTGACCTTCCACAGCAGCCGACCATGTTGCATCTTGTCGAATGCTTTGCTGAAGTCCCTACATACAGCTCTGCTCTCTTCGATCTTTCTAGCCACGACTTCAAACAACTCAATCAGATCTGTGAGACACGGCGATAACTCTCAGACGCCTCCTCCTACTTATCCTTGGACCATGACCCCACAGACAAGCATCAGACATTAATATCACACACCATTTCTGCTTGTATTACTTCTGCCTCTCTGCCATCCATAGCCTCCAACCTTATCGTTCCCCAGCCCCGCACGGCCCGGTTTTATCTTCTCCCCAAAATCCACAAACAGAACTGTCCTGGCACACCCATTGTTTCTGCTTGTTCATGTCCCACCGAATTAATTTCTACCTACCTCGACTCCATCCTATCCCCCCTGCTCCAATCACTCCTACCTATGTCCAAGACAACTCACACGCTCTTCGTCTCTTTGACTTCTGTTTTCCAGGCCCCCATTCCCTCATCTTTACCATGGATGTCCAGTCACTCTGCACCTCCATCCCCCACCAGGAAGGTCTTAAAGCCCTCCGTTTCTTCCTTGACCACAGAACCAGCCATTTCCCGTCTACTAGAACTCTCCTCCACCTAGCAGAGCTGGTCCTTACCCTCAACAACTTCTCCTTCGACACCTCCCACTTCCTCCAAATCCAAGGCGTAGCTATGGGAACTTGCATGGCCCCCAGCTATGCCTGCCTCTTTGGAGGGTACATCGAACAATCACTCTTCCAGGCATACACTGGCCCTATCCCCCAACTCTGAGGCCCAGCGCAAATTGGATGTCCTTCCACAAATTAGGAGACCAAAACAGTACACAATACTCCAGATGTGGTCTTACCATGGCCCCATACAACTGCAGAATAACCTCTTTACTCCTATACTGAAATCCGCTCGTTATGAAGGCGATCATGCCATTAGCTTTCTTCACTGCCTGCAGTACCTGCACGTGAACTTTCAGTGACTGGTGTACAAGGACACCCAGGTCTCGATGCACTTCCCCCTTACCTAACCTGACACCATTGAGACAATAATCTGCCTCCTTGTTTTTTGCCGCCAAAGTGGATAACCTCACATTTATCTACATTATACTGCATCTGCCATGCATCTGCCCACTCACTCAAACTGTCCAGGACACCCTGCAACATCCTAATATCCTCCTCGCAGTTCACACTGACACCCAGCTTTGTGTCATCCGCAAACTTGCTATTGTTGCTTCTAATTCCCTCTTCCAAATCATTAATATATATGGTAAACAGTTGTGGCCCCAACACCGAGCCTTGCGGCACTCCACTCGCCACTGCCTGCCATTCTGAAAAGGACCCGTTTACTGCTACTCTTTGCTTCCTGTCTGCCAACCAATTCTCTATGTATATCAATACTCTACCCCCAATACCATGTGCTCTAATTTTGCTTAACAATCTCATGTGTGGGACCTCATCAAAGGCTTTCTGAAAGTTTAGATACACTTCATCTACTGGCTCCCTTCATCCATTTTACATGTCACATCCTCAAAAAATTCCAGAAGATTAGTCAAGCATGATTTCTCTTTCATAAATCCATGCTGACTTGGACTTATCCTTTTACTGCTATCCAAATGCACTGTTATTACCTCTTTAATAATTGACTCCAACATCTTTCCCACCAGTAATGTCAGGCTAACTGGTCTGTAATTCCTCGTTTTTTTCTCTCACCCCTTTCTTGAAAAGTGGAATAACATTAGCTAACCTCAAAACCACAGGAACTGATCCTGAATCTATTGAACATTGGAAAATGATCACCAATGCTTCCACTATTTCTAGAGCCACCTCCCTGAGGACCCTGGGATGCAGACCATTAGGCCCAGGGAATTTATCAACCTTCAGTCCCATCAGTCCACCCAATACTACTTCTCACCTAATGCAAATTTCTTTCAGTTCCTCTACCCCCCTAGATCCTCTGTCCTCCAGTACATCTGGGAGATTGTTTGTGTCTTCCTTAGTGAAGACAGATCCGAAATACCTGTTCAACTCTTCTGCCATTTCCTTGTTACCCATAATAATTTCACCCGTGTCTGCCTTCCAGGGACCCACATTTGTCTTTGCTAATCTTTTTCTCGTAACATATCTAAAGAGGTTTTTACGGTCGTTGTTTATATTCTTGGCCAGCTTCCCCTCGTACTTCATCTTTTCAGCCCATATTGCCCGTCTTGTTACTTTCTGTTGTCCTTTGAAAGTTTCCCAATCCTCTGGCTTCCTGCTACTCTTTGCTGTGTTATACATCTTTTCTTTTCGTTTTATTCCATCACTAACGTCCCTTGTCAGCCACGGTTACCTTCTATTCCCCTTAATTTAAAAATAATTTAAAAGAGAGTTAGATAGAGCTCTAAGGGCTAGTGGACTCAAGGGATATGGGGAGAAGGCTTACTGATTGCAGGTTACTGATTTAGATGATCAGCCATGATCACAATGAATGGCCGGGCTGGCTCGATGGGCCAAATGGCCTCCTCCTGCACTCTATTTTCTATGTTTCGATGTTTCTATGTTTCTACCTTCATTATCTGCAAAACCATCCACTTTTGTATCATCAGCAAACTTGCTAATCTTACCCTGTATGTTCTCATCCAAATCATTGATGTAGATGACAATCAGTAACGGGCCCAGCACCGAACCCTGAGGCACACCACTAGTCACAGCCTTCAGTCAGAGAAGGAACCTTCCACCATCTCCCTCTGCTTCCATCCATGAAGCCAATTTGCTTTCCATTTAGCTATCTCTCCTTGGATACCATACGATCTAACTTTCCAGAGCAACCTACCATGTGGAACCTTGACGAATGCCTTACTGAAATCCATGTATACAACATCTACAGCTCTGCCCTCATCAACCTTTTTGGTCACGTCTTCAAAAAACTCTCTCATTCCCCAAAGAATGAGGAAGCCTCAGATATCCTAGTAAGGAGCACCTCATCTTGGGAACAGATGCAGAGTAGATGGTGGAATTGGGAGTAGGGGGCTTTGCAGGAAGCAGGGTGGGAAGAAGTGTTGCCGAGATAGTTGTGGGAGTCATTGGGTTTGTAATAGACACCAATCGATAGTCTATTTCCTGTGAGGGAGAAGGTGAGATCATTAAAGGGAGCGAGGTGTCGGAGATGGTCCAAGTGAATTTGAGTGCAGGATGGAAATTGGTGGTGAAGTTGATGAAGTCCACGCGTTCTGCATGGGTGCAGAGGGAACACAGATGCAGTCGTCAATGTAGCGGAGGTAGAGTTCGGGGATAGGGCCAGTGTGCGCCTGGAACTGTGATTGTTCAATGTACCCTACAAAGAGGCAGTATAAGAAAATAACTGCAGATGCTGGTACAAATCGATTTATTCACAAAATGCTGGAGTAACTCAGCAGGTCAGGCAGCATCTCGGGAGAGAAGGAATGGGTGACGTTTCGGGTCGAGACCCTTCTTCAGACTGATGTCGGGGGTGGGACAAAGGAAGGATATAGGTGGAGACAGGAAGATAGAGGGAGATCTGGGAAGGAGGAGGGGAAGGGAGTGACAGAGGAGCTATCTGAAGTTGGAGAAGTCAATGTTCATACCACCGGGCCGCAAACTGCCCAGGCGAAATATGAGGTGCTGCTCCTCCAATTTCCGGCGGGCCTCACTATGGCACTGGAGGAGGCCCATGACAGAGAGGTCAGACTGGGAATGGGAGGGGGAGTTCAAGTGCTGGGCCACCGGGAGATCAGTTGCATTAATGCGGACCGAGCGCAGGTGTTCAGCGAAGCGATCGCCGAGCCTGCGCTTGGTTTCGCCGATATAGATAAGTTTACATCTAGAGCAGCGGATGCTATAGATGAGGTTGGAGGAGGTGCAGGTGAACCTCTGTCTCACCTGGAAAGAATGTTTGGGTCCTTTGATGGAGTTGAGGGGGGAGGTAAAGGGACAGGTGTTGCATCTCGTGCGGTTGCAGGGGAAAGTGCCCGGGGTTAGGGTGGTTTGGGTAGGAAGGGACGAGTGGACCAGGGAGTTGCGGAGGGAACGGTCTCCGCGGAACGCAGAGAGGGGAGGGGATGGGAAGATATGGCCAGTGGTGGGGTCCCGTTGTAGGTGACGGAAATGTTGGTGGATGATATGTTGGATCCGCTGGCTGGTGGGGTGGAAGGTGAGAACGAGGGGGATCCTGTCCTTGTTGCGAGTGGGGGGATGGGGAGCAAGAGCAGAGCTGCGGGATGTAGAAGAGACCCTAGTGAGAGCCTCATCTATAATGGAGAAGGGGAAGCCCCGTTTTCTGAAAAACGAGGACATCTCGGAAGCCCTAGTCTGAAACACCTCATTCCGGGCGCAGATGCGGCGTAGACGGAGGAATTGGGAGTAGGGGATAGACTTTTTGCAGGGGACCGGGTGGGAAGAAGTGTAGTCCAGATAGCTGTGCGAGTCGGTGGGCTTGTAATAAATGTCCGTCACTAGTTTTTCTCCTGTGATGGAGATGGTGAGGTCCAGAAACGGGAGGGAGATGTCAGAGATAGTCCAGGTATATTTAAGGGCAGGATGGAAATTGGAGGTGAAGTGTATAAAGTCAGTGAGTTCTGCATGGGTGCAAGAGGCAGGCATAGCTGGGGCCCATGTGGGTGCCCATAACTCGGAGGAGTCGAAGGAGAAGTTGTTGAGGGAGAGGACCAGCTCCGCTAGGAGGAGTAGCGTGTTAGTAGAGGGAAATCGGATGGTTCTGCGGTCGAGGAAGAAACGGAGGGTTTAAGGCCATCCTGGTGGGGGATGGCGGTGTCAAGTGACTGAATGTCTATCGTAAAGATGAGGGAGTGGGAACACAACTGCTCTGCTGACCCGTTGTTTCTGCCGGCTCCTGTCCCACTGAAATGATTTTCACGTACCTCGACTCCATCCTATCCCCTGGTCCAATCTCTCCCCACCTATGTCCAAGTACCTCACATGTCCTTCGTCTCTTCAATGACTTCCGCTTTCTGATCTCACACCCCCTCACCTTTACTGTGGACGTTCATTTACTCTACACCTCCATCCCCCATCAGCAAGGCCTTAAATCCCTCCGTTCCTTCCTCGACCGCAGAACCATTCAATTTCCCTCTACTAACACCACTGCACCGAGCCTATCATTGTCTATATCTCGTTTCTCTTATCCCTAACTAATTTGAAGAAGGATTTCCACCCGAAATGTCACCCATTCCTTCTCTCCAGAGAGGCTGCCTGTCCCGCTGAGTTACTCCAGCTTTTTGTGTCTCTCTTTGGAGTTTAATGCTGATAGGTGTGAGTTGTTGCATTTTGGGAAGTCAAAGTCGGGCAGAACCATAGAGATTGGTAGGGCCCTAGAGAGTGTTGTAGAGCTCAGGGATCTTGGATAGTTGCCTAAATATAGTTCCCTAGAAGTGGCATCATAGGTAGATAGTGTGGTCAAGAATGTTTTGGTACATTTACCTTCATCTGTCAGAATACTGAACGTTGAGAAGTTATGTTACATTTGTGCATTGGTGAGGCTGTACTTGGAAAATTGTTTCATTTTCACCAGAGATGCTGCCTGACCCATTGAGTTACTCTAGCATGTTTTGTCTTTGGTATAATGGAATGGAATACATTATTGTCACATGTGACAAGGCACAGTGAAATTCTTTGCAGCAATGTATACGAATAGCGGCCACCTGCGGCACTGACAAAGTTACAAAGCACGCCGGCTCCTCCTTTTGTTCGCTCCCCCCACCTCTTCCCCCCCCCCCCCCCAGCGGTGCCCCCACAGCGGTCCCCCCCACAGCAGTCCCCCCCACCTCTTCCGCCCCCCCCCCACAGCGGTCCCCCCACAGCGGTCCCCCCCACAGCGGTCCCCCCCACAGCAGTCCCCCCCACCTCTTCCGCCCCCCCCCCCCACAGCGGTCCTCCCACAGCGGTCCCCCCACAGCGGTCCCCCCCACAGCGGTCCGCCCAAAAACACCGGGTCCCCTTTGTCCTTTGTTCTAGTTTGCGTTTCTAGTTTGCATCTGTTGCTTAATTTGCATCTGAAACATTTCACCAAACATTTGTTTCCTTGACGTGAAAAGGCCTTTGTTCTCAGTCTTTGTGCTTCCTGTTAAAAATACAGCAGAATTAACCCATGAAATACTTTGATTGCAATCTGTAAAATCTGCAGGAGCAAGAGTAAATTATTTAGAAATTACTGTGGAAGTACAGGCTGTTCAGCCCGACATCTCAGTGACAGACTTTATCCTCCACTCCAGCATTATCCAACATGGCAGCATTGAGCTGTGTGGTGGAATGAGGGCTGCAAATGGAAACACAGCATCATTCATAGAAACATAGAAAAAAGATGCAGGAGGAGGCCATCTGGCCGTTTGAGCCAGCACCGCCATTCATTGTAATCATGGCTGATCATCCACAATCAGTAACCCGTGCCTGCCTTCTCCCTATATCCCTTGATTCCGCTAGGCCCCAGTGCTCTATCTAACTCTCTTTTAAATTCATCCAGTGATTTGGCCTCCACTGCCCTCTGTGGCAGAGAATTCCACAAAATCACAACTCTCAGGGTGAACAAGTTTCTTCTCACCTCAGTTTTAAATGGCCTCCCTTTTATTCTTAGACTGTGGCCCCTGGTTCTGGACTTCACCAACATTGGGAACATTTTACCTGCATCTAGCTTGTCCAGTCCTTTTATAAGTTTATACGTCTCTATAAGATCCCCTCTCATCATTCTAAACTCCAGTGAATACAAGCCCAGTCTTTCCAATCTTTCCTCAAATGACAGTCCCGCCATCCCAGGGATCAATCTCGTGAACCTACGCTGCACTGCCTCAATTACAAGGATGTCCTTCCTCAAATTAGGAAACCAAAACTGCACACAATACTCCAGATGTGGTCTCACCAGGGCCCGATACAACTGGAGAAGAACATCTTTACTCCTATACACAAATCCTCTCATTATGAAGGCCAACTTGCCATTAGTTTTCTTCACTGCCTGCTGTACCTGCACGCTTACTTTCAGTGACTAATGTACAAGGACACAAGGCACTTCCCCTTTAGCTAATCTGTTGCACTCAAAACATGTCACATTGGACACTGGTCTCTGTGGTCTGGAACTATAACAGGCAGACAGTAAGTGGGCATTGGGTGCTGTACCCATAACTACAGCATGCCAACAGGTTCTGTGGTCCATGCCCCATTTGCTCATGCCTGGCATATCTCCCTCGACACCTTTCCCATCCACATACCTGTCCAAACGTCATGTAACTGTCGTAATTGTACTCCCATATACCACCTCCTCTGGTTGTATGTTCCATGAATCCAGTCCACTCTGTGTATGAAAGGTCCCATTTAACTCTTTCCCTGCTCACGTTGGAACATAGAACAGTACAGCACAGAAACAGTCCGCTCGTCCGCAATATCTGCACCAGTCATGATGCCAAGGCAAACTAATCCCATCTGCCTGCACGTTGTCCATATCCCTCCATTTCCTGCATATCCCTGTGCCTGTCTAAAAGGCTCTGACACTACTGCATCTAACTCCACCACCAATCCTGGGAACTCATTCCAGGCACCCACCACCCTCTGTGTAAAATCTAGTCTCATACCTCCTATAAACTTTCCCCCTCTCACCTTAAAGCTATTCCCCCAAGTCTTTGACATTGCCACCCTGGGAAAAAGATTCTGAATGTCTACCCAATCAGTGCCAATTTTATATACTTCTATCAGTTCTCCCCTCAACCTCCAGTACTCTAAAGAAAACGATCCAAATCAGTCCAACCTATCCCTGTCATTAGTACCACCCAGTTCAGGCAGACTTTGTACAATTAAACTCCTCTACTCTGGTGAAATGAATGCGATCACAAATCTTATCTCTGCCCCTCATCTATGTACTAAAACTATCGTTTGTTATGTTGTTTGTGACTGAACTTCAGCCAAAACGGTGCACGATAGCGCGACAATTGTCGGCCCACCTTACTGAACATCGTCACTTTAATGGTAAAAATGGTCGTTTTATTGAAATCGGTGTTTTATCTTTAAAGTTAATCACATTTTAATGTTTTTATAAACCCGCGCATGCGCGGTCGGGGGAGGGGCGGTCCTTACGTAAGATGGCCACCGGGTGACTGCGCTTGCGCAGTTGGGGGTGGGGGGGTGAGGGTCACCATTTTCGTTCAGCTTCCACTTCCCACGCGACGCCCGAATGTTTTCCCGGCCCAAGTGGGGGAGCGTCAGCGCCGCCGCTCCCGCTCCAAACCCCGGGCGGCTCCATCATGGCCGCCGCTCCCGCTCCAAACCCCGGGCGGCTCCATCATGGCTACCGCTCCCGCTCCAAACCCCGGGCGGCTCCATCATGGCCGCCGCTCCCGCTCCAAACCCCGGGCGGCTCCATCATGGCCGCCGCTCCCGCTCCAAACACCGGGCGGCTCCATCATGGCCGCCGCTCCCGCTCCAAACCCCGGGCGGCTCCATCATGGCCACCGCTCCCGCTCCAAACCCCGGGCGGCTCCATCATGGCCACCGCTGAGCAGTTAAAGGTCAGACTAACTGGACCAAGTGGACCCGCTAGACCCAACCCCCCCCCCCGTATTCGTGCAGCGCCCGCCCCCTCACCCCCCCCCCCACGTCCTCTCTCCCCCCCATCCCCTCTCCCCGTCCCCTCTCCCCCCCTCCCCTTCAGCCCCCCCTCCTCTCTCCCCGTCCTCTCTGCCCCCTCCCCTCCACCTACCCCCCTGCCCGCCTTCCACTCTCCCCTCTTCTCCTCTCCTCCCCCTCCTCTCCTCCCCCCCCTCTCCTCCCCCCCTCCTCTCCTCCCCCCTCCTCTCCTCTCCCCCTCATCCCCCCTCCTCTCTCCCCATCCTCTCTCCCCGTCTTCTCTGACGCTCCCCCCACTTGGGCCGGGAAACCAAACGGGCGTCTGGCGGGAAGTGGAAGCTGAACGAAAATGGCGACACCCCCACCCCAAACTTCGCACGCGCAGTCACCCGGCGGCCATCTTACGTAAGGACCACCCCTCCCCCGACCGTGCATGCGCGGGTTTTTAAAAACATTAAAATGTGAATAACTTTAAAGATATGACACCGATTTCAATAAAACTACCATTTTTACCATTAAAGTGTCGGCGCTGAGTAAGGTGGGGCCTAAAATTGTCGTGCTATCATGTACCCTTGTGGCTGAAGTTCAGTCACAAACAAGATAACAAACGAGAGTTTTAGTATATAGATGTCAGAGGAGGGCAGAAGTGGCCAAGGGAATGTCCATCAGATTTACAATATTCACAGAAACAAGATGGTATTAGTTTAAAGTAACTGGATGGTTCCAGGGCGATAGGGGTCTGAGCTAGAGGGGGAGTTTGAGTAGGCTGGGACTCTATTCCTTGGAGCACAGGAGGATGAGGGTTGATCTTATTGAGGTGTATAAAATCATGAGAAGAATAGATTGGGTAGATGCACAGAGTGTCTTGACAAGAATAGGTGAATCTCGGACCAGAGGACATGCGTTTAAGGTGAAGGGGAAAAGATTTAATAGGAATATTTTAAAATCTTGAAAGTTGCATGGAATCTAGGGAGTAACTGCAAACAGAATTGAGGTTGATGATGGAATGGATGTTTTTTGGACGAGAGGCATGTGACTGGTGCTGTGCCTCAGTGATTGGTGCTGTTTGTGGTTTATAACAAAGATTTGGATGAGAATGCAGAATACATGATCAGTCAGCTTACAAATGACACTAAAGAGGGTGATATCATAGAGGGTGAAGATGGTTATCAATAATTATAACCGTCTCTATCAGCTGAGCAAGTGGGCTGAGGAAATGCTGATGATGTTTAATGCATAGGAAGGACCTGCAGATGCAGGTTGAAACCAAAGATGGACACTAAAAGCTGGACTAACCCAGCAGGAAAGGTAGCATCTCTGGAGAGATGGAATGGGTCAAGACCCTTCTTCAGACATGTCAGGGATAAGGCAAACAAGAGATATAGACGATGATGTAGAGAGATAAAGAACAATGAATGAAAGATATGCAAAGAAGCTGTTGGGTGAAAATGAGAAGCTGGTGTGACTTTGGTGGGGGAGGGATTGAGAGAGAAGGAATGCCTAACTTGAAGTTAGAGATATCTAGAGTCATACAACTGGGTTGTAAGCTGCCCAAGCAAAATATGACATGCTGTTCCTCCAATTTGCGTTTAGACTCACTCTGACAATGGAGGAGACCCTGGACAGAAAGGTTTGTGTGGGAATGGGAATGAAAGTGTTTAGCAACCGGGAGATCAGGTAGGTTCAGTGAAATGATCACCCAGTCTACGTTTGGTATCGCCAGTGAATAAGAGTCCACATCTTGAACAACTGATACAGTAGATGAGGTTGGAGGAGGTGCAAGTGAACCTCTGCCTAACATGAAATGACTGTTGGGATCCCTAGAAAGAGTCGAGGGACAGGTGTTGCATTTTCTGCGGTTGCAGGGGAATGTACTTGGGGAGGGGGTGGTTTGGGTGGGAAGGGATGAGTTAGCCAGGGAGTTGTGGAGGGAACAATCTCTGTAAAAGGTAGAATGGGGTAGATATGGGAAGATGCGACTAATGTCATGATCCCATTGGAGGTGGCGAAAATGTTGGAGGATTATGTGCTGTAGGCGACGGCTGATGGGGTGAAACACAAGGACTAGGCGGACTCTGGCAATGTTGCGTGTAGGGGAGGGGGAGCAAGGGCGGAGCTGCGGGGTACTGAGGAGACAACAGTGGGGGCCTCATCTATGTTGGGAGGGGGGAACCCCCATTCCCTAAGGAATGAGGACATCTCAGATATCCTAGTATGGAGCATCTCATCTTGGGCACAGATGCTGAGTAGATGGAGGAATCGGGAATAGGGGATAGAGTCTTTGCAGGAAGCAGAGTGGGAAGAAGTGTTGTCAAGATAGTTGTGGGAGTCATTGGGTTTGTAATTGACATCAATCGATAGTCTATTTCCTGTGATGGAGATGGTGAGATCATTAAAGGGAGGGAGGTGTCGGAGATGGTCCAAGTGAATTTGAGTCCAAATGGTCCAAGTGAATATCCCCCTGGTCCAATCTCTCCCCACCTATGTCCAAGTACCTCACATGTCCTTCATTTCTTCAATTATTTCCACTTTCCGATCCCATACCCCCTCATCTTTACTGTGGACGTTCATTTACTCTACACCTCCATCCCCCACCAGCAAGGCCTTAAAACCCTCCGTTTCTTCCTCGACCGCAGAACCATTCAATTTCCCTCTACTAACACTCTACTGCGCCGAGCCTATCATTGTCTATATCTTGTTTCTCTTATCCCTAACTAATCTGAAGAGGGGTCTCGACCCGAAATGTCACCCATTCCTGAGTTGCTCCAGCTTTTTGTGTCTTTGGAGTTCAATGCAAGTTGTTGCATTTTGGGAAGTCAAAGTTGGGCAGAATCACAGTGATTGGTAGGGCCCTAGAGAGTGTTGTAGAGCTCAGGGATCTTAGATAGTTGCCTAAATAGATAGTTACTCCAGCATGTTTTGTGTTTGGTATAATGGAATGGAATACCTTACTGTCACATGTGACTCGACACAGTGAAATTCTTTGCTCCATACCCAATGTATACAAATGGCAGCCACCTACGGCACTGACAAAGTTACAAAGCACGCCGGCTCCTCCTTTTGTTCTCCCCCCCCCCCCCACAGCGGTCCCCCCACACCGGGTCCCCATTGTCCTTTGTTCCCCCCCTCCCATTGTCCATTGTTCTCCACCTACCTCCGTCACGCCCCCCCCCCCATTGTCCTCCATTGTTCTTCCCCTCCCCCCTCACGGTGGTCCTCCACGCTCTCATCGACCGTTGACTGCGGGTCCACCTGCAAGGTATCGCTGCGAGGCTTCACTGCCTCCCGAGGCCCTATCATCGCGAAGCTTCACCGCTGCCGCTGCTTCACCGCCGCCGAGGCCTCACCGCTGTCGACGTCCCACTTCACGCCTCCGTGGTGCCGACCCGGGCCCCAGCCACGGGCTCCGTCGGCCACTCCGGCGATCCGGACTCCAGCCCACGAGGCCCGGCCCCTCCGTCCAACCCACGAGGCTCTGGCCGGACCCGACCCGGGCTTTACGCGGCGATCCGAGAGGCATCGAGACAGCGGCGCCTCAATAAAGGCCTCGGGCCGCGTTCCCAGTCCACAGCTGCAGCCCATCGGGAAGCCTTCTGTCTGCGCGGCCCGTCGGGAAGCCAGATGAACCTGCATCTGTAGTTACGTTTTATTACATTTGCGGTCCTGTGTTCAGTTTTGGTCACCCTGCTATAAAAAGGTTATCAGTAAGCTGGAAATAGTGTAGAGAAGATTTACAATGATGTTGCCAGGACTTGAGGGGCTGAGCTATAGGGAGAGGTTGGGCAGGCTTGGACTTTATTCCTTGGAGTGCAGGAGGCTGAGAGGTGATCTTATGATATGTGTAGGAAGGAACTGCAGATGCTGGTTTACATCGAAGATAGACACAAAGCTGGAGTGACACAGCAGGGCAGGCAGCATCTCTGGAGAGAAGGAATGGGTCGAGAACCTTCATCAGATCTTATGATAGCTGTATAAAATCATGAGGGAAGTTAGGATCAAGGTGTAGTTTTTTACTCAGTGGAGGGGAATCAAAAACCAGAGGACAGAAGGTTAAGTTGAGAGGGCCAAGGTTTTACACAAACATTGAGGGGCAACATTTTCATCAGAGGGTGGTGGATACATGGAATGAGCTGCCAGAGGAGGTAGTTGTGGCAGATATTATAACAACATTTAAAAGACACTTGGACAAGTACAGGCCTTTATCAGTGCTGCATGACCCCATGACTCGAACAGTAATTTGCCATCGAAATTGTGCCACTTTCCCCACCAACTCGCACCCATTCACCCAGCCCCCCCCTGTTTACTAGTTTGCGTTTCTAGTTTGCATCTGTTGCTTAATTTGCATCTGAAACATTTCACCAAACATTTGTTTCCTTGACGTGAAAAGGCCTTTGTTCTCAGTCTTTGTGCTTCCTGTTAAAAATACAGCAGAATTAACTCATGAAATACTTTGATTGCAATCTGTAAAGTCTGCAGGAGCGAGTGAATTATTTAGAAATTACTGTGGAAGTACATGCTGTTCAGCCCGACATCTCAATGACAGACTTTATCCTCCACTTCAGCATTATCCAACATGGCAGCATTGAGCTGTGTGGTGGAATGAGGGCTGCAAATGGAAACACAGCATCATTCCTGTTGCAATACAATACAATACAATACAATATATCTTTATTGTCATTGTACAGGGGTACAACGAGATTGGGAATGCGCCTCCCATACGATGCAATAAATTAATTAGCTAGTCAGTATTAATTTAAACAACCCAATGAAACAAATTGTAACAGTTTTAAAACAGAATAAAGTGCAAGTAGGTCTGTGCCGGTTCACTGTGCAATGGGACCATCCGGCCTAACAGGACCGGTTCATAGCAGCTATGGCCTTGGGGATGAAGCTGTTCCTGAGTCTGGAGGTGTGGGCGTAGAAGGCCTTGTATCATCTGCCCGATGGTAGAAGTTTGATCAGATAGTTGCAGGGGTGTGAAGAGTCTTTGTGGATGCTGGTGGCTTTTCTGAGGCATCGTGTGTTGTAGATGCCCTCCAAGGCTGGTAGCTGTGTTCCGATAGTCCTATGAGCTTTATGGACTACCCGCTGAAGAGCTTTCCTCTCTGCCTCCATGCAGCTGGGATACCACACAGGGATGCCATGTGTTAGGATGCTCTCTATGCTACAGCGGTAGAAGGTCGTCAGCAGCTGTTGGGGTAGACCAGACTTTTTCAGTGCTCTTACGTAGAACAATCGTTGCTGTGCCTTCTTGACCAGCGCAGCAGTGTTATTGGACCATGTTAGGTCCTCCGAAATGTGAGTGCCCAGAAACTTGAAGCTGGACACTCTCTCCACACTGTCCCCGTTGATAAAGATCGGGGCATATTACCCGTTGTGTGACCTACAGAAGTTGATGATCAGCTCCTTGGTCTTGGTGGTATTTAGGGACAGGTTGTTATCAGAGCACCAGTCCGCCAGGTTCTGCACCTCCGCTCTGTATTTTGTTTCATCACCGTTGGTGATCAGCCCGACCACTGTTTTTGTTGTTGTTTTAAAAAAAAAAAAATTATTTAAGTTTTAACAGAACTCATACATTTTACATTTCATAGTAAACAATAATAACTACATTATAAATTCGATTATACATGTATTGCTCTGTATTATCTCCCCTCCCACACCCCCCCCCCCCCTTCCCCCCACCCCCAGTTAAAAAGAAGGAAAAAGAAAAAGCAAAAGAAAGAGAGAAAGAAAGAAACCTGGAGTCCAGAAGGAGTCACTTCCGAGTAATTTCTTATTAAATTCTTATTAAAGGTATCAAAACAATCCTGAATTTAAATATTTCCAATTCTTAATCCTAGCTTTAAAATGAATGGGTTCACACCTTCAAGAAGAAGTCATATCCATTTCTCAGATTATACGTTGCTTTTTCTAATGGGATACAACTACACATTTCTGCTTGCCATCTTTCAAATCTTATTTCATTTTGATCTTTCCAAGTGACCGCTACACATTTTTTTGCTACTGCTATTGCTATTTTGAGAAATCTTTCCTGATGTTTATCTAAAATTAGCTTTGGTAATATTCCTTTTGTATCTCCCAATAAAAACAACCTTGAATCCATTGGTATGATCTTATTCATCAATTGTTCCAAATTTTTTTTTAGGTCTTTCCAAAAAGGAGTTACCTTCTGACATGCCCATGTAGAGTGTAAAAAAGTGCCCACGTCTTGGTTGCATCTAAAACAAATTTCAGATGAGTTTGGTTTAAAATTGTTTAATTTTTTCGGGGTTAAATATAGTTGATGTGAAAAATTATATTGTACTAAACTATATCTCACATTAATAGTATTTTTCATACTATCTAAACACAGTCTTTCCCAACTTGGTTCATCAATAATAATATTAAGATCTGTTTCCCATCTTTGTCTTGATTTTTGAATTCCTATCTTTGGACTAGATTTTTGTAATAATTTATACATTGATGATATAATTTTTTTTATTCCCTTGCCCTGAATCAAGGATTCCATTCCTTTAATCTGAAATAGAGACATTGAATTACCTAACTTTTCCCTTAAAAAAGATTGTAATTGATAATAGAAAAAAATACTATTCCCTGGAATTTGATATTTGTTTCTCAATTGAGAAAATGTCAAAACGTTATTTCCTTCATAGCAATCTCCTATATTTTTAATACCCTTCTGTTCCCAGAGTTGTAGTATTTGATTATTCCAAGCAAACGGCAATAATCTATTTTTTACTAATGGAGTTTTAGCTGTTAAAAAAAATCTTTTATCATTAACTTTAACTGTTTTCAACAATGTATTAATTAAATGTTTTAGCAAAGGTGACTCTTTATCCTTAACTAATAGCTTCGCTTCCCATTTATATAACATATAACATATAACATATAACAACTACAGCATGGAAACAGGCCTGTCCGGTCCTACCAGTCCACGCCGACCATTCTCCCTGACCTAGTCTCATCTACCTGCACTCAGACCATAACCCTCCAATCCCCTCCTATCCATATACCTATCCAATTTACTCTTAAATAATAAAATCGAGCCAGCCTCCACCACTTCCACCGGAAGCCCATTCCATACAGCCACCACCCTCTGAGTAAAGAAGTTCCCCCTCATGTTACTCCTAAACCTTTGTCCCTCAATTCTGAAGCTATGTCCCCTTGTTGGAATCTTCCCCACTCTCAAAGGGAAAAGCTTACCCGCGTCAACTCTGTCCGTCCCTCTCAAAATTTTAAAAACCTCTATCAAGTCCCCCCTCAACCTTCTACGCTCCAAAGAATAAAGACCCAACCTGTTCAACCTCTCTCTGTAGCCTAAGTGCTGAAACCCAGGCAACATTCTAGTAAATCTCCTCTGTACCCTCTCCATTTTGTCGACATCCTTCCTATAATTTGGCGACCAGAACTGCACACCATACTCCAGATTCGGCCTCACCAATGCCCTGTACAATTTTAACATTACATCCCAACTTCTATACTCGATGCTCTGATTTATAAAGGCAAGCATACCAAACGCCTTCTTCACCACCCTATCCACATGAGATTCCACCTTCAGGGAACAATGCACAGTTATTCCCAGATCCCTCTGTTCCACTGCATTCCTCAATTCCCTACCATTTACCCTGTACGTCCTATTTTGATTTGTCCTACCAAAATGCAGCACCTCACACTTATCAGCATTAAACTCCATCTGCCATCTTTCAGCCCACCCTTCCAAAAGGCCCAAGTCTCTCTGTAGACTTTGAAAATCTACCTCACTATCAACTACTCCACCTATCTTAGTATCATCTGCATATTTACTAATCCAATTTGCCACACCATCATCCAGATCATTAATGTAAATGACAAACAACAGTGGACCCAACACAGATCCTTGGGGTACTCCACTAGACACTGGCCTCCAACCTGACATACAATTGTCAACCGTTACCCTCTGGTATCTCCCATTCAGCCATTGTTGAATCCATCTTGCAACCTCACTATTAATACCCAACGATTTAACCTTCTTAATCAACCTTCCATGTGGAACCTTGTCAAATGCCTTACTGAAGTCCATATAGACAACATCCACAGCCTTGCCCTTATCAATTTCCCTGGTAACCTCTTCAAAAAATTCAAGAAGATTAGTCAAACATGACCTTCCAGGCACAAATCCATGTTGACTGTTTCTAATCAGGCCTTGATTATCCAAATAATTATATATATTGTCCCTAAGTATCTTTTCCATTAATTTTCCCACCACAGACGTCAAACTAATAGGTCTATAATTGCTAGGTTTACTTTTAGAACCTTTTTTAAACAAAGGCACAACATGCGCAATGCGCCAATCTTCCGGCACCATCCCCGTTTCTAATGACGTTTGACATATTTCCGTCATAGCCCCTGCTATTTCTGCACTAACTTCCCTCAATGTCCTAGGGAATATCCTATCAGGACCTGGAGACTTATCCACTTTTATATTTTTCAAAAGTGTCCGTACCTCCTCTTCTTTAATCCTCCTAATTTCCATCACTACTCTACTTGTTTCGCTTACCTCACATAATTCAATATCCTTCTCCTCGGTAAATACCGAAGAAAAGAAATTGTTTAATATCTCCCCCATTTCTTCCGGCTCAGCACATAGCTGACCACTCTGACTCTCTAATGGACCAATTTTATCCCTCACTATCCTTTTGCTATTGACATATCTGTAGAAACCCTTGGGGTTTACTTTTACATTACTTGCCAAAGCAGTCTCATATCTTTTTTTCGCTTTTCTAATTTCCTTCTTAAGATTCCTTTTACATTCTTTATATTCCTCAAGAACCTCATTTACTCCCTGCCGCTTATATTTATTGTATATCTCCCTCTTTTTCCGAACCAAGTGTCCAATTTCCCTGGAAAACCACGGCTCTTTCAAATTATTATTCTTTCCTTTCCACCGAACAGGGACATAAAGACTCTGTACTCTCAAAATTTCACCTTTAAATATCCTCCATTTCTCTATTACATCCTTTTCATAAAACAACAATTTCCATTTCACTCCTTTTAAATCCTTTCTCATCTCCTCAAAATTAGCCTTTCTCCAATCCAAAATCTCAACCCTTGGTCCAGATTTGACCTTCTCCATAATGATATTGAAACTAATGGCATTATGATCACTAGACCCAAAGTGCTCCTCAACACATACCTCCGTCACCTGACCCATCTCATTTCCTAACAGGAGGTCCAACACTGCCCCTTCTCTGGTAGGCACCTCTACGTATTGCTGCAAAAAACTATCCTGCATATATAAATTCTTCTGGGCATAACTCTTTTATTTTATCCATTTCAATTTTAACCCATGCTGTTTTTCCACCCTCTTGATAAAAGGATGAAATAAAACTCATTTGTGCTGCCAGATAATAATTTTTAAAATTTGGTAATTGCAATCCATCTAATTCAAATTTCCATGTTAATGTTTCCAGAGGCACTCTTGGCATTTTACCTTTCCAAAGAAAATTCCTCACAATTTTGTTCAATTCTTGAAAAAATTTATTTGGCAAAGTTATAGGCAGTGTTGAAAATAAATACTGTATCCTCGGAAAAATATTCATCTTAATACAATTCACTCTCCTTATCAATGTAATTGGAAGATTCATCCATTTCTTCAGGTCCTCATCTATTTTTTTTATTAGTGGTTTATAATTTAATTTATACAAATTATTTAACTTATTATCTACTTTAACTCCTAAGTACTTAATGCCTTCTTTTTGCCATTTAAACTGACTTTCTCTTTTACATTGATCATAATTGCCTTCGGCCCGATCACTGTTGTGTCGTCTGCAAACTTGACAATGGTGTTGGTGTCGAATGCAGGAACACAGTCGTGTGTGAAGAGGGAGTAGAGCATGGGGCTCAGAACACAGCCCTGTGGTGTGCCGGTACTCAGGGTGATAGTGGAGGACAGGTGCGGGCCCATTCTCACTGCCTGCGGTCGCTCCAGCAGGAAGTCCAGGATCCAGTCGCATAACGACGAGCTGAGGCCTAGCTGATGGAGTTTGGTGATGAGTTTTTTTTTTTTTTAAAATTTTTTTAATCAAAAATATTTATTCAAATATTAAAATAATATATACAATACAATAAAACCAAAACAGAACCCACCACCAGAATACTATACAAACAAATATACCTATTGAAACTATTATACAATTATATTACAATCCCCATCCAGGATACATCCAATCCCCCCGCGGTGCCCAGCGGTCCCGGAGATCCTCCAGGGTGCCCGTGGACAGCGTGTGGCCCCTCTCCAACACCACCCGGGCACAGACGTAACCCCGGAAAACGGGTAGGCAGCTGGCTCGGGCAGAGCCCTCTTCCGCCTGGCGCCGTGAGTCACGGATGGCCAGCTTGGCCTGGCCCAGGAGCAACCCAACAAGGACATCTTCGGCCCTACCCTCTCCCCTACGCACAGGGTGTCCAAAGATGAGGATGGTGGGTGAAAAATGCAGCCAAAAAGCAAGGAGCATCCCCTTTAGATATTGGAACAGGGGCTGCAACCTCACACACTCCATGTACACGTGGTACATAGACTCTTGCAACCCGCAAAAGTGGCAGGCGGCTGGCGAGTCTGTGAACCGCGCGAGGAACAGGTTGCAGGGGACTCCTCGGTGTAATATCTTCCACCCCAGGTCCCCGATGGAGAGGGGCAGAATCCCTGCGTAGAGGGACCCCCACCGCGGGGTCACCTCGCGACCGGAAGGCAACACCGACCGCCACTTAGTGTCCGGACGGTGGACCAGGGCGAGGAAGTGCAGAGTGTGGAGGAGGAGCCCGTACAGGACACGCCTCCCTGCGTCTCGGAGGGAGATGAAGGGTGTCGAGGAAATGCGACTCATGTTGTGTGGGACCGGCTCCCGGGAAGGATTACGGCGCCTCGGTCCGACGAGTACTTCCGGCTGAGCGGGGGTTTGCTCAGCCGCAGGTGCTCCACACATTTGAGCCTCTCCGACACCCAGCGGGGCAGGACAAGGGCCGGCTGCTCTCACGCCTGGGCCGCCGCCCTCCGTCAGCGGAGGGGGGGCCCGGTCGACAGCAACCAGGTTCCAGACTCTCAGCAAGTCCCGGTAGAAGCCGGGCATTCCCAGCAGGATAGCACGGCTGACGCCCACCATCGGGGTCCGCGTACCTGCTTGAAGGCAGCGGCCCCGTTGGAAAAAGTGCGTCGCCAGCACGTGCCACCTGGGAGGACGCTCCGAGTACAGGTATCTCTGCAGAGTCCTGAGGCGGAGAGCCGCCAACTGGGTGCAGATACACACCAGCGACTGCCCGCCCTCCTCAATCAGGAGACTCAGGACCACTGCAGAGACCCAGTGCTTTCCGTTGCCCCAGAAGAAGTCCACCAACCTCTTCTGGATGATCCCAGCAAAAGTGGCTGATGAAACCAATGTGGTCAATCTGTATCAGAGCAGGGAGGCCACGAGTTGGTTAATGACCAACACCCTGCCCCGGTAGGAAAGCACGCTGAGGAGACCTGACCAGCGCCCAGCCGGGCGACAACTTTCAACTCCAGCTCCTGCCAGTTCGCCAGCCAGGTCTCCGCGACAGGACTCAGGTAGACTCCCAAGTAAAGGAGGCGCATGGTGCTCCACGTGAAAAACCGCATCTCCTCACTCAGGGAGGGAGTCCACCTGCCAGGGACCCACCAAGAGTCCAGAACATTTCCCCCAATTGATCCTTGCAGAGGAGGCGGCCGAGGAGACTCGTTGGCACTCGCGCAACCTCTGCAGATCAGCGGGGTCAGTGACCATGAGGAGCACGTCATCGGCATAGACCGAGAGGACCATCTCCATATCTGGCTTGCGTAGAACCAAGCCCGTCAACCTCCTCCGAAGCAGACTAAGGAATGGCTCCAGGCAGATGGCGTACAGTTGGCCTGACATGGGGCAGCCCTGACGTACTCCTCTGTGGAAGGGAATGGGGGCCATCAAGGATCCGTTGACCTTGATGAGGCACTCCGCAGTGGTGTATAGAAGTCGGATCCGGGCCACAAAGTGCGGTCCGAACCCAAACGCCCGCAGAGTCCTCACCAGATACTTGTGATCCACCCTGTCGAAAGCCTTCTCCTGGTCAAGGGAGAGAAAGGCAGTGGGTACACCGGTCTCCTGAGCCAGGTAGACCAGGTCCCGGACCAGATGGATATTGTCCTGGATGGACCGGCCCGGGACTGTGTAAGACTGGTCAGGGTGGATCACTTGGGCCAGCACTGGGCCCAGACGGCTGGCCATTGCCTTAGCAAAGACCTTGTAGTTGGTACAGAGGAGGGAGACCGGGCGCCAGTTCTTTAGTAGGCGGAGATCACCCTTCTTGGGCAGAAGGACCACTACAGCCCTCCGCCAAGACAGGGGCATCTCCCCAGACGCCAGGCTCTCCCTCAGGACCATGGTGTAGTCCTCCCCCAGGGTCCCCCAGAAAGTGCGGAGGAACTCTGCTGTCAGGCCGTCCAGGCCAGGGGATTTGCCCCTTTGAATCTGATGGAGGGCCGCGGTCAGTTCGTCTAGTGTCAGGGGGGCGTCCAAACGCTCGGCACCCTCCGGGCCGACCGTGGTTAGACCTTCCCACAGATCACTGCACTCTTCCACGCCGGAGCTATCCGGTGAAAACAAGGTCCCATAAAAGGAACGAACCGCCGCGTTGATGTCTTCTGGTTCGGTGACGGGGGAGTCATCGTCAGTGAGCAGCTCCACTAACTGCTGACGGACTCCCCGCCACTTCTCCAGTGAGTAGAAGAAGGGTGAACCGCGGTCCAAATCGTGGAGCGTTAGGATCCGCGACCTCACGTACGCACCTCAGGATTGTTGTAACTGCAGCTCCTTCAGTGCGTCCTTCTTCTCCTGGTATTCCCTCCAGAGGGTCGGGTCCCCACCGGTCTGACTTAGACGTGAATCCAAATCGAGCAGCTCACTCCCAAGCTGTCTGACCTTGGAATCGCGTCTCTTGGTAGACCCCCTAGTGTACTCCTGACAGAAATGCCGGATGTGGGCCTAGCCCACGTCCCACCATAGCCGCAGGGAGTGAAATCCTCCCCTCTTCCCCTTCCAAGTGGTCCAGAACCTCACAAACGAGTCCCGGAAGCGGCGATCCTCCAGCAGCCGGTTGTTAAAGTGCCAGTATGCGGACCCTCCCCTCGTGCGCAGCGGGGTAAACTCCGCCCACACCAGGTGGTGGTCCGAGCAAGGCATCGGCCGCATGGAGGCCGCCGAGACGCGGGAGACGTACGCCCGAGAAATGTACAGGCGGTCAATGCGAGAACCACCCCCCTCTGACCTTCTGGAGAAGGCACTAGAGTCAGGGTGGAGGTTCATCCAGGTGTCTACCAAGTCAAAGGAGCCCAGGAGCTCCGTCAACTTCTTCACCGACTCCTGGCCGCGCTGGATACCGGAACGGTCTCCTTCCTCGAGGGTACAGTTGAAATCTCCCCCGAGGATCACGCAGTCGCCAGGGTCGATGGAGCTCAACAGGGTAGACACCTCCCGGAACAGGCACGTCTGCAACACGGCGGGCTTGGGGGCGTACACGTTGACAAAATGCAACGACACGCCATCCAGGCGCACGGCCAGGTGAAGCAAGCGGCCTGGCACCAATTCCTGGACCTTTAGGATTTCTGGCCGGAAATTCGGGGCCAACAAAATGGCCACCCCACTGGAAATGGAGCTGAGGTGGCTCATGAAGACCTCACCACTCCACTCCAGGAGCCAGGTGGACTCGTCTCCTGGGATGGTGTGGGTTTCCTGCAGGAAGCTCACCGCATGTTTCCCATCCCCCAGGGTTGAGAGATGGTTAAACCTGCGGAGAGGCCTCCTGCTGCCATTTATGTTATAACTGGCTATGGTGATGGCCATGTCAGGAGTACACTAGATCCTCTCACCAGTCCCCTGGTCACTGACAGCAGAGTCGCCTTTGCCGCTACGGCCCCTAGATGGATTGGCAGTGCGTTTCACCTTCCGGATCTTGGCAACAAGGGACACTCTACTGGTCCCTCTACCCTCAGCAGGAACGACGCTGCTCTGGGCCTCGGCGTCCTTTTCCAGGTCGTCCAAGAAAGACCTGAGCTGACGCCGGTCGTTCCCCTTCACCCCCATCCCTCCCTTCACCCCCGTCCCTCCCTTCACCCCCGTCCCTCCCTTTTCACTCCCCTTCCTTCTGAGGATGAGGTTCAGGGAGCTGGTTACCCCTTGTAAGTTCGGCCACCGGAGGGAGGCCAGTTTGGGCCGATGTTGGGCTCCTTCGGTGGCCGCGATGAACTTGCGGATCTCCTCCACTGGAATGAGAGGAGTGGCGTCAGGGGCAGCGAGAACATCCATTGACTCATTGCCTGAGGAGTCCCCTTCCACCCGCCCACTGCAGATGGAGTCACCATTCCCATCCTTGGACACACCTTCTGTGCTTGAGACTCCCGCCCCACTCTGCGCAGCGGTTGCCTCTTCCCCACCCTCTGGTCTCACCTCCACCTCAGTCCCCACCGTGGGGCCAGTGGCAGAGGGGCCTTCCTCGGGTGTACCTGGGCAGTCAAGACCATTGACAGTGGGGTCTATCCCTCCACCAGTTGGGCCCAGAGTGGACTCTGGTGCCCCAGACTCAGGGAGTCCCTCTGGAGCCAGGTCCTGCGGGAGAGAAGGGCTGGTTTCCCCTTCCCCCTCCCCTCCTACTATCCCTAACTCCACAGGCGTGTTCTCAACCTCGTCCTGGGTGGGTTGCTCCTGGGCTTCCTCTGGTGCATGAATCGGGATTCCCTCCCCAACAGGAATCTCTCCCTGCTCCATTACACCCGAGTGGTCCCCATCACCACCCTCCCCAGAAACCCCTTCAGAGCATGGAACCGGGGCCTGAACCAGAGGGCAGGAATCATCCTCCACCACAGCACTCCCCACCCCACTGGAAGATTCCCCTATGTCCCCCTTCTGCTCCTCCCTGGAGAGATTCCTCCTTCTTTTTTTCGAAGGGGAGGAGCTCCCAGACTCTGGGGTCACCTGAGCAACCCTAGTCTGCGGCTCCCCCTCCTCCCACCCAATCCCCTCCGCCCCCGGCTGGATTATGGGGCTTGCGGACCCCCTAACGGGAGGTGACGGGATGGGTGGTAAAGTCTTATCTCCTTGGGGGTTTGTTCCCCAGGTGCTTTAACTTCTTCGCCACCTTGCCCCCCTTCTTTTGACCCTCCCCATCCCCAGGGTTCCCTGACTCAACTACAGGGGGAGTGGGAGTGGGGAGGGGAGGGGGGTTAGTGGCACCGGAGGCGGAGGCCTCCGCCCGGTATTTGGGGCAATTCCTCCGAATATGCCCCACTTCCTTGCAGGAGTGGCACCTCGGACGCTCCGATGTCCAGAAGATGGTGAAGTCTCGCCCATCCTGCTGGACACAGAAGCGCCCGTCGACCACCTCCTCCTGGTCCAGCAGCATCGTCAGCTGGTGCCAGAGGGAGAGAACGTGCTGCAAGTCCTTCCTGCGAAATCCCATGGGTATTGGGGTGATATCGGTGAGGATCTTCCCCAGGGTGTGAAGGTGGGGAAGGAGGGCCTCGTTCTTGATGCAGGGCGGGACGTTGGATAGGACCTGTAAGAAAAGTCCACCCACTGTGACTCCTTTACATACAGTTGCGTTCACCCCCTCAACGGACTCCAGAAAGAACACGCCCTTCCCAAACATTTTTCCCACATACACAATGCCTACAGGCTTGGCTGCCACTGCCACAGCAGCCGCGCAGTCCTCCAGGTTCATTTGGGGGGGCATGTAGCACCTGACCCCATGTTCAAAGGGTAGGTTCCTCATGGGGAACCGGGCCCCCAGAGGAGCAGCCGAAGCAGCTGAAGCAGCCGCCTTAGCATAACTCCCCGAAGGCCCCGATCCCCCCAGAACGCTGACCCTGCATGGTATCAGGCACTACAGTGAAACAAAAACACTGATACACAAAGACAAAGACAATCCAAAAGGCACGGGGCCAAGTCCAAACACACAAACAAGTGTAGAACAGTTCAAGGGAGGGAGGCGAGTGGTGTTGCCTCGAACGTCAATAATGGCGGCTCCCACTAGAAACTGCTGCGTCACAGCCTCTTGGCCCGGGTATCTCGGCTCTCCTGCGTTCCCTGGTGAGCTGCAGACTTTCTCAAGCAATCCCCGCTGGTCTTGGCTGCTCCTGCAGCAACGAAAGGGATTCACCTGCAGTCTGTTGTTGTTGGAAGCCTATCTCTGATAGAGAGGAGGCTCCTTCAGCTCCAGGTCTCAAGGCCGCAGAAGGTCGAGGGTGTAGAAAAACTCCCACACCGCACGAAAACCAGACCGGTCCGGTCAGTAGCGACAAGGCAGTAGGAGGGGGGGGGGGGGGGGGTCTGGACGCAGGTGTATCAGTCCAGACAGGTTTTTCTCCCCCTTTTTGTGCGCCACAGTTTCCTGGCAGGTTGCCAGCCTCAGTAGTGGGAGCTGAGCAGTCAGTTGATAACACGGCTCGCAGCCCCAAAACACACAGAAACCTTTTAAAAAGATTTCTGTCGCGTCACAGCGATACCCAAAGATGCTTAGAGTACCGCTGTACCTCCTCCGAATTCCAAAAAATGTTTAGAACTCACTCGTTCGAGTGATTGAAATAGAGCTCCGCAGCACCACACCTGAGCTTGGTGGGGATGACCGTGTTGAAGGCAGAGCTATAGTCAATGAATAGCATCCTCAAGTACGTGCCCTGTCTCTCCAGGTGAGTCAGGACAGTGTGAAGAGCCAGAGAGATGGCGCCCTCTGTGGATCTATTTGCCGTGTATGCAAATTGATGTGAGTCCAGTGAGGCAGGGATGGTGGATTTGATGTGTGAGAGGACCAGCCTTTCAAAGCAGTTCATGATCATAGGAGTTAGGGCAACCGGACGGTAGTCGTTCAGGTTGGTGACCTTTGCTTTTTTCGGCACCGGCACTATGGTAGCCGACTTCAGGCACTTGGGGACCTTAGCCAGAGGTTAAAGATCCTGGTGAATACCTCAGCCAGCTGTTCAGCACAGTCCCTAAGTACCCTTCCTTGAACTCCATCCAGCCCTGCAGCCTTGCGTGGGTTGACCCTTTGCAGAGCGCGTTGTACCTCCTGTGTGCTCAATGTTAAGACCTGTCGCTCCACCATGGCTGGGGTTCTTCCACTCAAGGTGGTGTTGCCAGTTTTAAAGCGGGCAAAGAAGGCGTTAAGCTCGTTGGTTAGTGTGATATTGCTGTGGGGGCAGGCAGGGCTGCTCTTGTAGCCAGTGATGTCCCTGACACCCTGCCACATGCTTCTGGTGTCCGTGGTGTTGAAGTGATCTTCCACCTGTTGCCTGTGGGTGTCTTTGGCCCTTTTTATACCTTTGTTCAGGTTTGATCTGGCAACACTGTATGCTGAAGTGTCACCTGATTTAAAGGCATTGTTGCGTGCCCTCAGCAGGTTCTGTACCTCTTTATTCATCCAGGGTTTCCGGTTTGGGAACATCTTTCACTGTGACATTCTCCACACAGCAGTTGATGTAGGAGAGCACAGTGGATGTGTATTCCTCCAAGTCTACCTCTGAACCACAGGTCGCCTGTTGTGCAAACAGGTCCCAGTCGGTGCGATCAAAGCAGTCCTGGAGTTGTAGGGTGGCATCCTCAGGCCATATTATGACCGTCTTTATTGTAGGTTTGGTCTTGCGGATGAGGGGTTTGTATGCGGGCAGTAGAAACAGTGAGAGGTGATCGGATTGTCCCTGGGGTGGGCAGGGGAGAGCTCTGCAGGCGTCCTTTATGTTGGTATACACCTTATCCAGCGTGTTTGAACCCCTGGTAGGGAACTGCATGTGCTGCTGGAATTTGTGGAGCGCGGCTCGTAGGTCGACCTGATTAAAGTCCCCGGCACCAATGAAGGCACCGTCAGGGTGGGCATCCTGCTGCTTGCTGATGGCCGAGTGCAGCTGTGCTAGCGCTAGGTTAGCATTAGCCTGTGGGGGAATGTATACGGCCATGATGATGACCACAGTAAACTCCCGAGGCAGATAGAACGGCCTACATTTGAGCAGTAGGTACTCCAGGTCTGGGGAACAGTAGCTCTCTATTGCAGAGTGGGTGGTGCACCAGTCATTGTTGATGTAGATACAGAGCCCACTGCCCTTACTCTGACCGGAGTCCTTTGTTCTATCGGCCCGATGTAGTGACCGGTTCATGAGCTCCACAGCCCCGTCGGGGACCAGCGCGTTGAGCCACGTCTCTGTGAAGATCAGCGGGCAGCAGTCTTCCAGGGATCGCTGGGTGTTGATCCATAGCCTTACCTCATCCAGCTTGTTGGAGAGTGACCGGACATTGGCGAGAAAGACGCTTTTAAAAAAAAATATATATATATTTTTTTTTAATCAAAAATATTTATTCAAATATTAAAATAATATATACAATACAATAAAACCAAAACAGAACCCACCACCAGAATAATATACAAACAAATATACCAATTGAAACTATTATACAATTATATTACAATCCCCATCCAGGATACATCCAATCCCCCCGCGGTGCCCAGCGGTCCCTGAGATCCTCCAGGGTGCCTGTAGACAGCGTGTGGCCCCTCTCCAACACCACCCGGGCACGGATGTAACCCTGGAAAAGGGGTGGGCAGCTGGATCGGGCAGAGCCCTCTTCCGCCTGGCGCCGTGAGTCGCGGAGAGAAAGACGCTTGGTAGGGATGGTCTTTGTGGGGCCCTCCGTAGCCTGGCCTGCACCCCCACTCTCCGGCCACGTTTTTGCTTCCTCCCCCTGCGCTGGGTCCTTCTCCAACCCTCCGGTGTGGTGGTCCAGGGGTCTGTTCTACCGAGCTCCGTGGGGATTTTGGTGAGGGTTTTATAGTATTCACCAGCCAGTCTCTCGCAGCCACGTCCGATGTTGAGCAGCTCCGTGCGGCTCCATGTGCGGTCCGCCTTCCGGGAGCTGCAGTGCCTTGGGGGACACGCTGCCATTGCCGCTGAGTCCGGACTCGCCGCCACGGGCTCCGACTGGATTCCGGTGCAGGCAAAGGTCGCGGATTTTGAAGGGAGATTCCGTGACCGGTTTATCCCGCCGCTGCTGGGCTGCTCCGTGCGGCTCCATGTGCGGTCCGCATTGTGTGGTTTGCAGCGCTTTGGAGAGCGCGATGTTGCTGTGTCCGGACGTGTTGCCGACCGCACCGTGGGGATTTCAGTGGCGGTGCTGGATTTCTTCGTGCTGTAGGGAAGTTTCAGTGGTTGTTTCCCAGGTGTACTTTCTTGGGTTTTCTCACAGCTGCTTTCAGTGCTGGGGTGGGGTGGGCTGGGGTGGGCTGGGCTGGGGTGGGATGGGGTGGGGTGGGGTGGGGTGGGGTGGGCTGGGGTAGGGTGGGGTGGGGTGGGGTGGGGTGGGCTGGGCTGGGGTGGGGTGGGGTTGGGTGGGGTGGGGTGGGGTGGGGTGGGGTGGGGTGGGCACGATGGGGGAGGGCAAAGCCACTGCGTCTGGACGCAGTTCTCTACGGTATGTCACATGCCTGGCATATCTCCCTCGACACCTTTCCCATCCACATACCTGTCCAAACGATATGTAACTGTCATAATTGTACTCCCATATACCACCTCCTCTGGTTGTATCTTCCATGAATCCAGTCCACTCTGTGTATGAAAGGTCCCATTTAACTCTTTCCCTGCTCACGTTGGAACATAGAACAGTACAGCACAGAAACAGTCCACTCGTCCACAATATCTGCACCAGTCATGATGCCAAGTCAAACTAATCCCATCTGCCTGCACGTTGTCCATATCCCTCCATTCCTGCATATCCCTGTGCCTGTCTAAAAGGCTCTTAAACACCACTATTGCATATAACTCCTCCTCCAACTCATTCCAGGCACCCACCACCCTCTGTGTAAAATCTAATCCCACACCTCAAGTCAAATCGTCAAGTTTATTTGTCACATTTACATAAATGTGCAGTGAAATGAAAGATTACCCACAGTCCAACAATAAGAGCAATAAAAATAAGCAATAACACACACAATCAAACAAAAAGAAACATCCATCACAGTGAGTCTCCTCCAGTCACCTCCTCACTGTGATGGAAGGCCAGAATGTCTTTTCTCTACACCTGCCGTCTCCCGCGGTCAGGCTGTTGAAGTTGCCACGCTCCAGGCCGCGCCGGACGGTGAAATGTCCGCAGCGGGTCAAACTAAGCCCCGCGACTCGGGGCGGGCGAAGAAGCCACCGCTGCCGCTGCCGCTGCACGTCCGGTGGTCATGGCTCCCGACATTGAAGCCCCCGCCGGGCAGAGAAAATCCCGTGGCCTATTTCAGGCCGCGTCGGACGGTGAAATGTCCGCGGCGGGCCGACCCAAGCCCCGCGATTCGGGGCGGGCGAAGACGCTGCCGCTGCCAGAGCTCCCGATGTCGTCCCCCACCCAGGGGCCTGCGAGCTTCCGACATCCACGCGGCCGGAGCCTACACAGGTGAGTCCCAGGTGGAGGCCGCCAGCTCCAGGTGCATGGCCGATGGTAGGCCGCAGCGGGAACGGAGACACGACCCTGAAACAAAAGGTCGCGTCTCCGTTCGGAAGAGACAATTTTACATTTACAGTTCCTGCCCCCCCATAGTACACAACCCCCAAAAAACGACATCACATTTACAGTACAATCAAGACAAAAAAACAACATAAAAACACAAAGACAGGCGGACTGCAGGTAAGCCGCAGCTCCTAGGGCAGCACTTTAAACTTTCCCCCTCTCACCTTAAAGCTATTCCCCCAAGTCTTTCACATTGCGGTAGCGCAGCGGTAGAGTTGCTGCTTTACAGCGAATGCAGCGCCGGAGACTCAGGTTCGATCCTGACTACGGGTGCTGCACTGTAAGGAGTTTGTACGTTCTCCCCGTGACCTGCGTGGGTTTTCTCCGAGATCTTCGGTTTCCTCCCACACTCCAAAGACGTACAGGTATGTAGGTTGATTGGCTGGGTAAATGTAAAAATTATCCCTAGTGGGTGTAGGATAGTGTTAATGTACGGGGATCGTTGGGCGGCACGGACTTGGTGGGCCGAAAAGGCCTGTTTCCGGCTGTATATATATGATATGATATGATTGCCACCCTGGGAAAACGATTCTGAACGTCTACCCTATCAGTGCTAATTGTATATACTTCTATCAGTTCTCCCCTCAACCTCCAGTACTCCAAAGAAAACGATCCAAATCAGTCCAACCTATCCTTGTCATTAATACCACCCAGTTCAGGCAGACTTTGTACAATTAAACTCCTCTACCCTGGTGAAATGAATGCGATCACAAATCTTATCTCTGCCCCTCATGATTTAATAAACCCCTTCGTCTCCTTCACTCCAAGAAAAAAACGACCCTGACCTTATATCTCGCACCTTCCTGTCCCAGCAACATCCTTGTGAAACTTCTGTAGCCTCTCTAACTTGTTCCATACAACCACCACCCTCTGTGTGGAAAAAGTTACCCCTCAGATTACTATTAAATCTTTTCCCCTTCACCTTGAACCTTTGTCCTCTGGTCCTCGATTCCCCAACTCTGGGTGAAAGACTTTGTGCACCTAACCGATCTATTCCTCTCATGATTTTGTATACCTCTCCCCTCATCTCCCCCCATCCTCCTACGCTCCATCGAATAGAGCCCCAGCCTACCCAACCTCTCCCTATAGCTCACACCCTCTAGACCTGGCAACATCCTCGTAAATCTTCTCTGTACCTGTTCCTGTTTGACAACATCTTTGCTTTAATATAGCGCCAAGAACAGAATACCTCACCAACATCTTAAACAACTGCATCATATCCTCCCAACTTCTATACTCAATACTCTGACTGATGAAGGCCAATGTGCCACAAGCTTTTTTGACCATTTTATCTACCTGTGACTCGACCTTCAAGGAACCATTCAACTGCACTGTTAGATTTCTCACCACTCCCCAGAGTCCTACCATTCACTGTACATGTCCTGCCCATGTTAGACGTCCCAAAATGCAACACCTCACATTTCTCTGTATTAAATTCCATCAACGGGGCTGCATGGTGGCACAGCGGTAGAGTTGCTGCTTTACAGCGCTTGCAGCGCCAGGGACCCAGGTTCAATCATGACAGTGGGTGCCGTCTTTATGGAGTTTGTACGTTCTCCCCATGACCACGAGGGTTTTTATCTGAGATCTTCAGTTTCCTCCCACACTCCAAATCTAGTCCCACACCTCCTCCTGACACCTTACATCTATGCCCCCAAGTCTTTGACATTGCCACCCTGGGAAAAAGATTCTGAACATCTACCCTATCAATGCCAGTTTTATATACTTCTATCTTCGTAGGTTAATTGGCTTGGGATATGTAAAATTGTCCCTCATGTGTGTAGGATAGTGTGAGTGTGTGCAGATCGCTGGTCACTGCGGACTCGGTGGACCGAAGGGCCTGTTTCCACACTGTAACTCTAAACTAAACTAAATCATTCCTAAGACCACCTGGCCAATCGATCAAGATCCTGTTGCAATTTTTCTCAACCATCTACACTATCTGCAAAACCACCCAGTTTTGTATTATCAGCAAACATGCTAATCTTGCCATGTGTGTTCTCATCAAAATCATTGATATAGATGACAAACAGTAACGAGCCCAGCATCGAACCCTGAGGCACACCACTAGTCACAGGCCTCCAGTCTGAGCAGCAACCTTCCACCATCACCTTCCTTCCATGAAGCCAATTTTCTATCCATTCAGCTATCTCTCTTTGTACCTCGTGTGATCTGACCTTCCAGAGCAGCCGACCATGTTGCTTCTTGTCGAATGCTTTGCTGAAGTCCCTACATACAGCTCTGCTCTCTTCGATCTTTCTAGCCACGACTTCAAACAACTCAATCAGATCTGTGAGACACGGCGATAACTCTCAGACGTCTCCTCCTACTTATCCTTGGACCATGACCCCACAGACAAGCATCAGACATTAATATCACACACCATTTCTGCTTGTATTACTTCTGCCTCTCTGCCATCCATAGCCTCCAACTTATCGTTCCCCAGCCCCGCACGGCCCGGTTTTAACTTCTCCCCAAAATCCACAAACAGAACTGTCCTGGCACACCCATTGTTTCTGCTTGTTCATGTCCCACCAAATTAATTTCCACCTACCTCGACTCCATCCTATCCCCCCTGCTCCAATCATTCCCTACCTATGTCCAAGACACCTCACACGCTCTTCGTCTCTTTAATGACTTCCGTTTTCCAGGCCCCCATTCCCTCATCTTTACCTTGGATGTCCAGTCACTCTGCACCTCCATCCCCCACCAGGAAGGTCTTAAAGCCCTCCGTTTCTTCCTTGACCACAGAACCAGCCAATTTCCGTCTACTAAAACTATCCTCCGCCTAGCAAAGCTGGTCCTTACCCTCAACAACTTCTCCTTCGACTCCTCCCACTTCCTCCAAATCCAAGGCGTAGCTATGGGCACTTGCATGGGCCCCAGCTATGCCTACCTCTTTGGAGGGTACGTCGAACAATCACTGTTCCAGGCATACACTGGCCCTATCCCCCAACTCTACCTCCGCTACATTGACGACTGCATTGGTGCTGCCCCATGCACCCATGCAGAACTCACTGACTTCATCAACTTCACCACTAATTTCCACTCAAGTTCACGGAGCATCTCCAACATCTCCCTACCGTTTCTGGATCTCAGCATCTCCATCACAGGAGACACAACCGACATCTACTACAAACCTACTGACTCCCATCGCTGACGAAGGGTCTCGACACAAAATCTCAAAATCTCAAGCAGCAGCAGCAGCAAGCAGCAGCAAGCAGCAGCAAGCAGCACCAAGCTGTGTTGCTTGGGAAGTAGTGTGTGGGGATTGTGTGGGGATTGTGTGGGGATTGTGTGGGGATTGTGTGGGGATTGTGTGGGGATAGTAAGGAGTAAGACCTGTGTGATCTCCCGGACTAGTTTCGATCGCCTAGCTTGGGGTCGGAGAGGAATTTCCCGGATTTTTTCCCAAATTGGCCTGGGTTTTTTATCCGGTTTTTCGCCTCTCCCAGGAGATCACTCAGTTCTTTTGGGTGGGCGGTTGGAGCGGTTGGAGTAGCGGCCGGGCGGTAGGTTTAGTAACCGAGCGCGGGGCTTTGTTTGGAGAGTATGACTGCCAGGGCAGTTTTTTGTTCTGGGTGTCGGATGTGGGGAATCTGGGAGTCTGATAGTCTTCCAGACATCCACATCTGCGCCAGGTGTGACGAGATGGGGCTCCTAAGGGACCGTATTAGGAACCTGGAGCGGCAGATTGATGACCTCCGTCTGATCAGGGAGAGTGAGGAGGTTATAGATAGGAGTTACAGGGAGGTGGTCACTCCTAGACCACGGGAGGTAGACAAGTGGGTCACTGTTAGGGGGGGCAAGGAACAGAGGCAGGGACTAGGGAGTACCCCGGTGGCTGTACCCCTTGGAAATAAGTACTCCTGTTTAAGTACTGTTGGGGGGGACAGCCTACCTGGGGGCAGCGACGGTGCCCGGGCCTCTGGCAAGGAGTCCGGCCCTGTTGCTCAGAAGGGTAGGGAAAGGAAGAGGAGAGCAGTAGTAATAGGGGACTCTATAGTGAGGGGGTCAGATAGGCGTTTCTGTGGACGCAGTCGGGAGACCCGGATGGTGGTTTACCTCCCTGGTGCCGGTGTCCGGGATGTGTCTGAGCGTGTCCAGGATATCCTGAAAGGGGAGGGAGAGGAGCCAGAGGTCGTGGTACATATAGGTACCAACAATATAGGTAGGATAAGGGAAGAGGTCCTGAAAGGAGAATTCAGGGGGCTAGGAAGAGAATTAAAAAAAAGGACTTCCAAAGTAATAATCTCAGGCTTACTGCCTGTGCCACGCGATAGTGAGAATAGGAATGGAGTGAGGTGGAGGATAAATACGTGGCTGAGGAACTGGTGCAGGGAGCAGGGTTTTAAGTTTCTGGATCATTGGGACCTCTTCTGGGGGAAGTATGACCTGTACAAAAAGGACGGGTTGCATCTGAACCCGAGGGGAACCAATATCCTGGCGGGGAGATTTGCTAAAATAACTGCGGAGACTTTAAACTAGTACGGTTGGGGGGAGGGACTCAAACACAGATAGCTAATAGGCAGTGTGTGAGGCAGGAGGCAGAAAAGGGAAACACTCAGACCCAATATGTAGGAGAGAAAGAAGGGAAAAGAAATAAACTGAGAATAAGAAATGATGGGTCCCTTAAATGTGTATATTTTAATGCTAGGAGCATTGTAAGAAAGGTGGATGAGCTTAGAGCCTGGATTGACATCTGGAAGTATGATGTTGTGGCGATCAGTGAAACATGGTTGCAGGAGGGTTGCGATTGGCAATTAAATATTCCAGGATTTCATTGTTTCAGATGTGATAGAATCGGAGGGGCAAGAGGTGGGGGTGTTGCATTGCTTGTCAGGGAGGATATCACAGCAATGTTTTGGCAGGACAGACTAGAAGGCTCGATTAAGGAGGCTGTTTGGGTGGAACTCAGAAATGAGAAAGGTTTAGCAACACTTATAGGGGTGTATTATAGACCGCCAAATAGGGAACGAGAATTGGAAGAGCAAATATGTAAGGAGATAGCAGATATTAGTAGTAAGCACAGAGTGGTGATTGTGGGTGATTTCAATTTTCCGTATATAGACTGGGAATCACATTCTGTTAAAGGGCTGGATGGTTTGGAGTTTGTAAAATGTGTGCAGGATAGTTTTTTGCAGCAATACGTAGAGGTGCCTACCAGAGAAGGGGCAGTGTTGGACCTCCTGTTAGGAAATGAGATGGGTCAGGTGACGGAGGTATGTGTTGAGGAGCACTTTGGGTCTAGTGATCATAATGCCATTAGTTTCAATATCATTTTGGAGAAGGTCAAATCTGGACCAAGGGTTGAGATTTTGGATTGGAGAAAGGCTAATTTTGAGGAGATGAGAAAGGATTTAAATGGAGTGAAATGGAAATTGTTGTTTTATGAAAAGGATATAATAGAGAAATGGAGGATATTTAAAGGTGAAATTTTGAGAGTACAGAGTCTTTATGTCCCTGTTCGGTGGAAAGGAAAGAATAATAATTTGAAAGAGCCGTGGTTTTCCAGGGAAATTGGACACTTGGTTCGGAAAAAGAGGGAGATATACAATAAATATAAGCGGCAGGGAGTAAATGAGGTTTTTGAGGAATATAAAGAATGTAAAAGGAATCTTAAAAAGGAAATTAGAAAAGCGAAAAAAAGATATGAGGCTGCTTTGGCAAGTAATGTAAAAGTAAACCCCAAGGGGTTTTACAGATATGTCAATAGCAAAAGGATAGTGAGGGATAAAATTGGTCCATTAGAGAGTCAGAGTGGACAGCTATGTGCTGAGCCGGAAGAAATGGGGGAGATATTAAACAATTTCTTTTCTTCGGTATTTACCGAGGAGAAGGATATTGAATTATGTGAGGTAAGCGAAACAAGTAGAGTAGTGATGGAAATTAGGAGGATTAAAGAAGAGGAGGTATGGACACTTTTGAAGAATATAAAAGTGGATAAGTCTCCAGGTCCTGATAGGATATTCCCTAGGACATTGAGGGAAGTTAGTGCAGAAATAGCAGGGGCTATGACGGAAATATTTCAAACGTCATTAGAAACAGGGATGGTGCCGGAAGATTGGCGCATTGCGCATGTTGTGCCTTTGTTTAAAAAAGGTTCTAAAAGTAAACCTAGCAATTATAGACCTATTAGTTTGACGTCTGTGGTGGGAAAATTAATGGAAAAGATACTTAGGGACAATATATATAATTATTTGGATAATCAAGGCCTGATTAGAAACAGTCAACATGGATTTGTGCCTGGAAGGTCATGTTTGACTAATCTTCTTGAATTTTTTGAAGAGGTTACCAGGGAAATTGATAAGGGCAAGGCTGTGGATGTTGTCTATATGGACTTCAGTAAGGCATTTGACAAGGTTCCACATGGAAGGTTGATTAAGAAGGTTAAATCGTTGGGTATTAATAGTGAGGTTGCAAGATGGATTCAACAATGGCTGAATGGGAGATACCAGAGGGTAATGGTTGACAATTGTATGTCAGGTTGGAGGCCAGTGTCTATTGGAGTGCCCCAAGGATCTGTGTTGGGTCCACTGTTGTTTGTCATTTACATTAATGATCTGGATGATGGTGTGGCAAATTGGATTAGTAAATATGCAGATGATACTAAGATAGGTGGAGTAGTTGATAGTGAGGTAGATTTTCAAAGTCTACAGAGAGACTTGGGCCTTTTGGAAGGGTGGGCTGAAAGATGGCAGATGGAGTTTAATGCTGATAAGTGTGAGGTGCTGCATTTTGGTAGGACAAATCAAAATAGGACGTACAGGGTAAATGGTAGGGAATTGAGGAATGCAGTGGAACAGAGGGATCTGGGAATAACTGTGCATTGTTCCCTGAAGGTGGAATCTCACGTGGATAGGGTGGTGAAGAAGGCGTTTGGAATGCTTGCCTTTATAAATCAGAGCATCGAGTATAGAAGTTGGGATGTAATGTTGAAATTGTACAGGGCATTGGTGAGGCCGAATCTGGAGTATGGTGTGCAGTTCTGGTCGCCAAATTATAGGAAGGATGTCGACAAAATGGAGAGGGTACAGAGGAGATTTACTAGAATGTTGCCTGGGTTTCAGCACTTAGGCTACAGAGAGAGGTTGAATAGGTTGGGTCTTTATTCTTTGGAGCGTAGAAGGTTGAGGGGGGACTTGATAGAGGTTTTTTAAATTTTGAGAGGGACGGACAGAGTTGACGTGGGTAGGCTTTTCCCTTTGAGAGTGGGGAAGATTCCAACAAGGGGACATAGCTTCAGAATTGAGGGACAAAGGTTTAGGGGTAACATGAGGGGGAACTTCTTTACTCAGAGGGTTGTGGCTGTATGGAATGGGCTTCCGGTGGAAGTGGTGGAGGCTGGCTCGATTTTATTATTTAAGAGTAAATTGGATAGGTATATGGATAGGAGGGGATTGGAGGGTTATGGTCTGAGTGCAGGTAGATGAGACTAGGTCAGGGAGAATGGTCGGCGTGGACTGGTAGGGCCGGACAGGCCTGTTTCCATGTTGTAGTTGTTATATGTTATATGTTAGTGCAGCACCCGTAGTCAGGATCGAACCTGAGTCTCCGGCGCTGCATTCGCTGTAAAGCAGCAACTCTACCGCTGCGCTACCGTGCCGCCCATCTTCAACCATCTACAACAAAATATCGATATCTCTAATTAACTATACCAGCTAATAGCATAGATTCTCATTCCCTCCTTTTATCATTCTATGATAACCATCAAAGCTTAAAACAATAAATCACATTAAACACCTCAAACGATGCCTTCATATTCACTCATGTGGTGATGATGTGGGTGGGGGGGTGGTGGTGGAAACCTTTCTCTTTAGGTCTCTTTCTCACGGCGCGGGGTGCGGCTCTGCCGCGGGGCCTTCCATCGCCCGGTGCGGCTCGGCCGCGGGACCTAACATCGCCCGGTGCGGCTCGGCCGCTGGACTTAACAGTGCCTGGTGTGGCTTGGCCGCGGGGCCTTCAATCGCACGGCTCGGCCGCGGGGCCTTCCATCGCCCGGCACGGCCGCGAGACGTTTCAGCGCCCGGTGCGACTCGGCCACGGGGACTTCCATCCCCTTGCGAGGACTGTGCGGGTCAGTCGGGGACGAGCTGTCTGTCCGTGGGCGTGGGGAAGAGAGTGGAAGTTTTGTTGCCTCCATCACAGTGAGGGGGTGTTTGGAGTCAGTGTGATGGACGTTTGTGTTGGGGTCATGTGTCTTGTGTTCTTTTTTGAGTGTGACTGCTATGTAGTTTCGTTCGGTACCTTGGTACCGAATGACAAATAAAGCTCTGTTGAACTTTTGAACTGTTGAAACAGCTTTAGTCACCAAACTTTGACGAGATACCCACTGGGAGGGACAGGGTATTGTCATTGGAATCAGGGTTCCTATTGCCACCTGTCTCGGGAATGGTGGATTCAGGACATTAGTGGCTGTACCATTAAAGAAAAAGAAGAGATTTAAGTCTGTTAAAAACAAGGTGCCATGACATATCGAATGCATGTTTAATTCACCTCCCTCTATCCAGTCGCTAAACTGCTCAGAGAACCATCGCACATCTCTGCCACCTCTTTCTTTAGTCATCTGGGTAAGTGGGAACGTATAGTTTCCTACCACCACATGCATCCTATTGCACACTCCACAGACTAGTTGGATTCCCATAACAAGAGGAACACAGGTATAGTGGTGACATTTACACTTCCCTTGGCCATCTTTGACCTGACAGGCCCTGTTATCACAAAATGACATCAAGCATGTGATGTTGGTTGGGTGATTATCATATACGCATCCTTCCTTTTCCTGGTGGAAACAATATGAGGTCATCATTGGGTGTGAATTTGCACGGTTTGGTGATATCTCCGCCCAAACCTACGTCCTGTGAATGTGAATTATCCTTTGGTAACGGAAGACAAATAGCAGGCGGGGCAGTAAAGAGTTCATAAATGAGGTGGGTAGGTTTAGGTGCCTTTATTTTTGCTTTCTCCCTCCAATTATCACATATAAGGTACTTTAGGGTGTCCCATTCTGGTCATGCTGAATAATGCCTGGACTGAGGTCATGGGTGGGTAGCAAACAACTGATTGTGGGGAGTACATAAATGAGAGAGCTCGGAGAAATAAGTTACCTCTTGGGGCTTCTCCGAGAAACTGGAGATCACGATTGCGTCTCTGTAGTGGAGAGACCCAACATAGTTCTACAGGAATCCAACCTCCCGCACTTGGACAAACATCATCAAATTTACACTTAATCCAATAACAAGGTAACATTTTATGATGACAGTCCTTCAACAGTCACGAAAAGTGATGATGCCTCAAAAGTCCAATACAGGCCTTCAGTCGGCTGGCGTTCCATTCTCCAAATCCCTCCGGGTTATCATCATCACATTAGAGTACATCTCCTTGGCACAGGTGGTGAATATGGTTCGGTTGGTCCAGTCTGCACGTTCTTTCCTCCATCATACCTGGAATCAGCAAGGCTTTAAGACAGATGATCACCAGGTGCACCTCATCTATTCTGAGGAGAGATTTCAGCACGTAGTCTCCTGGTATTATGGACTTGTCCCTTTATGTAACTGGTAGTGGCTTCTGTGCCTCTTGTACCTGGGAATGCAGGAATGCATGGTAAAGCATGGGTTAATTGCTGTGCATAAATAATGAATTCATCGCTGAGGGCGTGTGGGTCAAAATAACTTCCACACACTTAATCATAATGTGCCCCTGGCAACGCTATAAGATCTACTTATATACACTCAAAGGGTCAATAGACAATAGACAATAAGTGCAGGAGTAGGCCACTCGGCCCTTCGAGCCATTCAATATGATCATGGCTGATCATTAAAAATCAATACTCCGTTCCTGCCTTCCCCCCATACCCCTGATTCCGCTATCTTTTTTTAAATTTTTATTTAATTTATTTACTTTTATTTTTACAGAACTTTGTAGAAAACAAGCCCTACCACCCTTCCCCCACCCCCCCCCCCCTTATACTAACCCCAAATAAGAAAAAAAGAAGAAAATAAAAAAAGATTAAAGATTGCCTGGGTGTTGGGGGTCCTGCACACGCCCCATGGAATTCCAAACAGAATAAACTATATATATGTACATATCTCCCAAAAGAACCATTGAGAATATGAACAATTCTTCTCTATATATAGGCCCATCTTTTGTAGATAAAGACGCCAGATATTAAAAAAAGTATCATATTTGTTCCTTAAATTATAAGTAATTTTTTCAAGTGGGATACAGTTAGAAATTTCATTATTCCAAAGGTCCATACTTAAATAGGAATCTGATTTTTGGCTACTGCTAAGCAATTTTTATAAATTCTTTCTGATATTTATTCATTTTAAGTTGTGGTCTTATTCCTTCAACATCACCCAATAACAAAAATCTTGGGTTGTATGGAAGTTGTATTCCGATAATCTGTTCTAGAAAACTTCTTAAGTTTGTCCAAAAAGGTTGTATTTTTGAACAGGACCCAGTAGAATGAAAAAAAGTACCAATTTCTTGATTGCACCGAAAACATTGGTCAGATAAACTTGAATTTATTCTCTTTAATTTTTGTGGTGTGATATATAATTGATGCAGAAAGTTATATTGTACTAGTCTAAACCGAACATTTATTGTATTTTTCATACTGTCAAGGCATAGTACTGTCAAGGTCAAATAGTTTTGACCAATTTGTTCCGCTATCTTTAAGAGCTCTATCTAGCTCTCTCTTGAAAGCTTCCAGAGAATTGGCCTCCACTGATTCTGAGGCAGAGAATTCCACAGATTTACAACTTTCTGACTGAAAATGATTTTCCTCATCTCCGTTCTAAATGGCCTACCCCTTATTCTTAAACTGTGGCCCCTGGTTCTGCACTCCCCCAACATTTGGAACATGCTTCCTGCCTCTAACGTGTCCAATCCCTTAATAATCTTATATGTTTCAATAAGATCCCCTCTCATTCTTCTAAATTCCAGTGTATACAAGCCTAGTCGCTCCAGTCTTTCAACATATGACAGTCCCGCCATTCCTTGAATTAACCTAGTGAACCTACGCTGCACGCCCTCAATAGCAAGAATATCCTTCCTCAAATTCAGAGACAAAAACTGCACATAATACTCCAGGTGCGGTCTCACTACGGCCCTGTACAACCACAGAAGGACCTCTTTGCTCCTATACTCAACTCCTCTTGTTATGATGGCCAACATTCCATTGGCTTTCTTCACTACCTGCTGTACCTGCATGCTTCCTTTCAGTGACTGATGGTCGGTCCAGTATGGGTGTCATTCCCTTTGGACATTTTACTGTCTTTCCTGGGTTTATTTCATCTGCAAATTTCAAAATCTGAGGCTTGTTTTAACGCCTCCTGGTGAATCTTCGGATGCCACCATGTTTCCTTTGCCATCCTGACCATACCCTCCTTACTAGCATGCGTAAGGAAGTATATATAGTTTAAAGGAATGGGCAGAAAAGCACCAGGTACACAAATTTGCCCAAGAGGGGTAAGCCAGAGCCCTGTCAAGAAGTCAATGGACCAACCCTCTCATTTCCAAGATCGCGCTGCCCAGCAGAGGCATCCCCCTGCATTAACCCTACGTCACCAATGTCTGGCAAGGTTGTTCTGCCTATTAGAATCTTTGGTTCTTTCGGTTTTATTGACATGATTTCACTTTTACTCCAGTTTATTCTGTAACCTGAAAATGAACCGAAATCCTCAATTAAATTTAAAATATTGGGTATAGTGATATGAGGCTTTGTGATGCACAAAAGTACATCATCAGCGTATAATGATATTTTATTGTCTGAATATTTTGTCTTATATCCATGGATATTCGGATGAGTTCTAATACTTTCCGCTAATGGTTCAATTATGAGGGCAAATAACAATGGTGATAATGAACAACCTTGTCTATTACCCCTTGACAGTTGAAATTTCGTGGATAAAATATTATTAGTTAATATTCTTGCCGTTGGCTTATTATATATTAATTTAATCCATTGAATGAAATTTTCTCCCAGTTGAAATTTTTGCAATGCCTTAACCATATACTTCCATTCAACCTGATCGAATGCTTTCTCTGCATCCAGCAAAATAATTGCGAGATTTGGATCATTAGTTTGGTGTGAGTGCATTATATTAAGCAATCGTCTCAAATTATTAAATGAATGTCTCTTAGGGATAAACCCCGTTTGATCTGGATGTATTAGTTTAGTGGCGTACTTATTTAATCTTCTTGCTAATATTTTTGCTAATATTTTTTGATCTGTATTTAACAACGCGATAGCTCTATAAGATCCAGGTTCTTCCTCATCTTTATCTTTCTTAAGTATTAATGTGATCGTAGATTCAGCTAATGTATCAGGTAATATTTGTTCTCTGAAAGCGTGTGTGTACATTTTCTGTAGACGAGGACTAAATATATCGTAAAAACTTTTATAGAATTCATTACTAAATCCATCGGGACCTGGTGTTTTTCCATTTTTTAATAAGAATATTGTTTCTTCTATTTCCTTATTAGAGATTTGTGCTCCCAATTCCTCTTGTTCCTGCAATTCTAATTTGGGAAGATTGCAATTATCCAGAAACTCATTGATTGCATTGGTGTCCGTTGTCGTTTTGGATGTATACAAATTCTCATAAAATTGCACAAATCTTTTATTAATTTCATTCGGTAATGTTAATACTTCCCCTTTGTCTGATTTAATCTTTGAAATCGAGTGTTCCTTTTCTCGTTTTTTTAATTGGCGTGCGAGAAGTTTGTGAGGCTTCTCCCCAAATTCAAACTGTTCCTGTCTTGTAATTTGGAGTAATCTTATAACTTTCTCTGATAGTAATTTATTTAATTTGAATTTTAGTATTAATATTTTATTGTGTTTATCCATCGACGGGTCTTTAGCATTATCTATATCCAATTGTCTAATTTGTTCCTGTAGCTGCCGTTGTTCACTCTTATTTTTTTTTTATTCTGAAAAGCTTGGTATGAGATTATAACACCTCTAATAAAAGCTTTGAAAGATTCCCATAATAATGTAGGTGGTGTATCTGGCGTATCATTTATTTCGAAAAAAAGATCCATTTGCTGTCTTAGATATATACTCCCTTGCGGGTCTTTTAAAATTTGGGGGTTATACCTCCAGAACGATGTATTCTTAGACATGCCTTCTATTTTTTAAAAAAAAGTTAAGGGGGAATGATCTGAAATCGTATTTGTGTGGTAGTTTGGGTTAAGAGTATACGGAATTAATTTTGTGTCTACCAGGAAATAATCTATACGTGAATAAGTCTTGTGTACCGGTGAATAAAACGAATATTCTTTGCCTGTCGGATTTGCAATCCTCCAAACATCGGTTATATTTGTATTTTTTATATATGTGTTTAAAAGTTCACTAGTTTTAGATTTCGTATTACCTCGTTGTTTTTGACTGGATTTATCTAAATAAGGATCTAAGACACAATTAAAGTCTCCCCCAATTATAACATTCTGGTAATTATATTCTGCAATTATATTCAAAATTTTATTAAAAAAATGCGGATTATCAGAGTTAGGCGCATATATATTTACCAATGTGATTGGAATTGCATGAATCTCACCGGTAACTATCAAATATCTCCCATCCTTATCTGTTAAGGTATTTTTCTGTTTAAATGGTATATCTTTGTGAATCATGATGGACGTGCCTCTGGATTTTGACGTGTATGACGAATGAAAAGTTTGACCTATCCAGTTGGCCCTCAATCTAACTTGATCTTGAACTTTAAGATGCGTTTCTTGGAGGAAGATAACATCTGACTTTAATGCTTTCAGCTGTGCTAAAATCTTACCCCTTTTAATACGTTCGTTAGCCCCCCCTAATATTCCAACTACAAAATGAGATTCCTCCCGATGTATTTTGTTTAGTGTCTTGCATTTTGACTAGGTTTAATACCTATGTATCTTGTGGTGCATCCATACCTCAGGTCCTTTAGCAATGGGGGAACAGTCAACCTACCCAGTTCAGTGTGTGGATTCCTTTTACGATTATCTTTACATTAAAAAAAAAACACACATATGATTAATTGTGATAGTAAAAAAAAAAAAAAGAAGAAGAAAAAAAATTAATAAAAGTGAAAATACAGTGACCGAGCTTAGCGGCACTGTAATAAGTGGCCCACCTGTTGGTGGGAGAGAACATTGAGTCGACTTCCGTTGTCGGTGTTAATAAACAAATAGCTCCGTTCCCACAATAAGTCATAACATGTCCCTACTAGAACCGAGCCGATTCCAAATCAACTATATAATACCTAATTGCAGTATATATATCCATTTCACATGTATTCCCAAATATATCTAATTGTTTTATCTACAGAGTATTAAGCCTCAGTTTTAACCTCAATAATTATCAGCTATTGGTTGCAGGGGCTACCTAGGGCAGGCTTCTGGATCTGAGCCAGGAGCCCGTCATCCCCCTCACAACCCGGTTATAAATCTGCTTAAAACTTATTAAGATATTAAGTTATAAATGTTAGCTTGTAAATCAGCCTCTTACTACCGATCTGATTAATGTTCATTACAATTTCTATGATAGTATTCTATGTTTTAAATGTTAAAAGTATTATTTCTATAACATTAGGTTATTCAGTTAAATTTTTAAACCACGGTAATTGCACTGTTCCAATTATATTATAAAGCTCTGTATTCAATGTTTATCTTTTTCCACTTCTCGTGGAACCCAGTATGTCCTTGAATTAACATTCCTCGATAAGCCGTCGAGTCTAAACACAGGGAGAGTTCCCACTTCTGTTGAACACATTTCTTGTTGAGATAGTAAAGAGAGATAGTAACCATACAGTACAGCTTTTCAAGTTACTTATTCTCTTCCACGATGGTTAAGGCATATTTATATGCGCTCTCCGGATTTGTAAATGATTTTTGCTGATCATTGTAAGAAATGCGCATTCTCGCGGGAAAGTAGACTCCGTATCTGACACCTTTCACTCCTTGGAACGCTTTCTTTACCTTGTAGAACAGCTTTCTTTTTTGAACCACCTCATAGGGGTAATCTCTGAATATTTTGAAGGTTGTCTGCTCATATTTCAATAAAACCGAAAGATTCTATACATCTCGTACAATTTCCTTTTAAAATAGCGGGGGGAAAATTTAAATACTTGGGCATTGAAATTACTAGAAGATACCAAGACATGTTTAAAGCAAACTATAACCCGATACTTAAGAAATTACATAATTTAATTAAATTCTGGAAAACCCTCCCGATGTCTTTAATAGGTCGAATAAATGCCATAAAAATGATTTTTCTACCTCAAATTCTATACTTGTTCCAATCAATCCCACTATATTTACCCAAAAAGTTTTTTAAAAAATTGGACTCAGATATTACAAATTTTATTTGGGATTATAAGACACATAGAATACAAAGATCACACCTGAATAAACCCAAAGTAGTAGGGGGATTAGCACTCCCTAATTTTATGTATTATTATTGGTCGGTAAATATTAGAAACATGATTCAATTGTTGGATAACGCTCTTCATCAACCGGAATGGATCATTATGGAAAAAGAGGATTGCTCCCCATTTAATATTGGTGCAATCCTTCTTTCACCAATGACGGTGAATAACACAAACTACAACAAAAACCCAATTATACATAGTACAATCAGAATTTGGAAACAAATAAAACACAATTTAAAATTAAGAAACTTATCTCTCCTATCTCCTATTGCTAAAAACCCTTTGTTTATACCCTCGATTATAGACAAAGCATTCATACATTGGGAAAGAGTAGGAATTAAAACTTTGGGAGATTTGTATGATACGGGAAAACTATTATCATTTAAACAATTACAACTAAAATACAATCTGGGTAGCAATCAGTATTTTAAATATTTCCAAATATGTGATTATTTGAAAAAATATGCGCATGAATTTCACAACGTCCCATCAGATTTACTAGATGAAGTAATGAATACAAAGGCGGAATCACCAAATTTAATTTCACATATATATAATATTATACTAAATGCAGTAATACCAACAACGGAAGGTATTAGAGGTGAGTGGGAAAACGAACTAAGCATAAAAATTTCCACTGAAAGGTGGAAACAATACTTATTAAATGTGCACAAATGCTCAATTAACGTAAGACATACTTTAATACAATTTAAAATCATACATAGATTATACTACTCAAAAACTAAATTAAATAAATTTTTCCCTAACGTTTCACCAATTTGTGATAAATGCCATTGTCAAGAAGCTACTATAGCGCACTCATTCATCTTTTGTACAAAAATTCAAAAGTTTTGGACTGAAATTTTTGAAATTTTCACAAAAGTGTTTAAAATAAAAATGACACCAAAGCCAGAACGGATTATTTTCGGAATGACAGAAGGTAGTTCGGAATTAAATGCGTATCAAAAGAATTTATTTGATTACGGTTTAATAATAGGAAAAAAATTAATCTTAAAATTCTGGAAAAATGCTCCGATACCAACATTAAATATGTGGATTTCAACTATGTTTGAAACACTACATCTGGAAGATATGAGACTCCGCCTGGAAGGAAAATCAGAACGCTTCTATCAGACGTGGTCTGCATTTATAGAATTATTACAAAGATAGGGTGGAGGAGTACCTCGGGCCTTGGTAGGGGGGGGACGGAAAACTATCGAGTTGGTGGATTCTTTTTTTTTTTTTTTTTTCTTCTTTTTTTTTTTTTTTTTTTTTTTTTCTCTCTCTCTTTCTCTCTTTCTTTCTACTATTTTTCTTTAAAAGCCATAAAATTATGGGGTACAATGACTGTAACAAGATATATGTGAAGTACATTGATGTATTTAACCTCTAATAAAAATTTTTTTTAAAAAATAAAAAAAAAAAATAAAAAAAAAAAGAATCTTTGGTTCTGTGGGGACCATAGTGCAGGATTCGCAAGCTACGGTGCAGGCAGTGATGTCAGCAAAGGGCATTTCCCTGGAAACTTTAGTCGTGGCCACCCAGATGGGCATTGCACTGGATAACGGCCAGATGTGTTGGGAACCACCTGGATGGGCATTGCACTGGATAACGGCCAGTTGTGTCGGGAACCACCCAGATGGGCATTGCACTGGATAATGGCCAGTTGTGTCGGGAACCACCCGGATGGGCATTGCACTGGATAATGGCCAGTTGTGTTGGGAACCACCCAGATTGGCATTGCACTGGATAACGGCCAGTTGTGTCAGGAGCCACCCGGATGGGCATTGCACTGGATAATGGCCAGTTGTATCGGGAGGGCTGTGGCAAATTGCATAATCGGGGCCATAGATAGGGCTTTGAACTAAATAAAGAGGGTGGGGTACAACAGATTGGAAAAGTATGGATAAAGTTAAAGGGGAGGAGAGTGCAGGAGAATTTACCAAAGTCCAGAATAGGAAATAGGAGATGAAGTTTCAAAAGGGATAAGTGTGTAACGTCGGGCAGCATGGGGACCATTTTAAGAAGAAGGGCGGTAATTGTGAAACACAAGGAACTGCAATGCTGGTGTACAAAATAAAACACAAAGTGCTGGAGTATCCCCTTACTGAACTGGTTGCCATCCATTTTAACTCCCCTTCCCATTCCCATAGACATTTCTGTCCTGGGTCTCCTCCATTGCCACATGTAAACTGCAGGAACAGCACCTGATATTTTCCACTTTGGTAGCTTATTACCTGACGGTATGACCATTGAATTCTTCGATTTAACCCTGTTTTTGCTCCGTAGCTGCCCCCCCTCCCTCCCTCCCTCTCTTCCCTCCACACCTCGATTTGTATCCATTGCTCCCCTTCCTTTACCCCCGACCCCCACCCCCACCCCACCACCACGAATATCAACCAACCACTTGCCAGGCTTTGTCCTGCCCCCTGTCACAAATGCTGGAGGAACTCAGTAGGTCAGGCAACGTCTCTGGAGACCATGTATAGACAATGTTTTGGGTTGGGATACTTCTTCACACTGATCGCTCGTTTGGGGGGGGGGGGGGGAAGGAACATTGGAAGAGAGGACGGGTGTTGAATTCTCCAATTTTAAGTAACCTCTCCAGACCCATCTTCCTCTCCCATCTCTCCACTAAACAAAGCCCCCCCCCCTCCTCATTTTTCCTCACACCTGCATCTCGTTATCTCTGGCATTTGTCCAACCATCTACCTATCAATGCCCCCCCCCTCCACCCCACCACACCTACATCAGCTTTCAAGTACTACCTGCCATGCTTTGTCTTGCCCTCTATTTCAGCTTTCTTCCCCCACTCCCCCTGCAATCAGTTTGAAGAAGGGTCCAGACCCAAACTGTCATCTGTACATGTTCTGAACTGTTGAGTTACTCCAGTATTTACAAACAAGGAACTGCAGAACTGCTGGTTAATGTACAAAAGGACATAAAATACTGGAGTAAATAAGCAGGTCAGGCAGTATCTTTGGAGAGCATGGATAGGTGACGTTTTGGGCCGAGAGCCTTCTTCAGACTGAAGTCAGAATAATTGTTTTGTAGTTTTGGTCTCCTAATTTGAGGAAGGACGTCTTTGCTATTGAGGCAGTGCAGTGCAGGTTCACGAGGTTAATCCCTGGGATGGAGAGACGGCTAGATAGAGCTCTTAGATCAACTTGCACTTTACCCTGTCCAAAACTGTTACAACTGTTCGTTTCGTTGGGTTGCTGCTGTCTAAATTACCTAAATTAGTGCATCGTATGGGAGGCGCATTCCCAATCTCGTTGTACCCCTGTGTACAATGACAATAAAGATATATTGTATTGTATTGTATTGTATTGTATTGTATTAAGGATAGTGGAGTCAGGGGTCATGTGGAGAAGGCAGGGACAGGGTACTGATGAGAATGATCTGCCATGATCACATTGAATAGTGGTGCTGGCACGAAGGGCCGAATGGCCTACTCCTGCATCTATTGTCTATTGTCTATTGAAAGATTAGAAAGACTAAGCTTATATTCACTGCAGTTTAGAACGTTGAGAGGGGATCTTATTGAGACGTATTAAATTATAAAAGGACTAGATAAGCTAGATGCAGGAAAAATATTCCCAATGTTGGGGGAATCCAGAACCACGGGACATGGTCTAAGAATAAAGGGGAGGCCATTTAAAACTGAGGTGAGAAGATACTTTTTCACCCAGAGAGTTGAGAATTTGTGGAATTCTCTGCCACAGAAGATAGTGGAGGCCAATTCACTGGATGAATTTAAAAGAGAGTTAGATAGAGCTCTAGGGGCTAGTTGAATCAAGGGATATGGGGAGAAGGCAGGCACGGGTTATTGATTGAAGATGATCAGCCATGATCACAAGGAATGGTGGTGCTGGCTCTAAGGGCCAAATGGCCTCCACCTACACCTATGTTCTAAGTTTCGATGTTTCTATGTAATTCAATCCAGCATTTTGTGTCTTTCTTCGGTAAACCAGCATCTGCAGTTCCTTGTTTCTACATCTTGTCCTGTCCCCATCTCTCTTCCAGCTTCCCCAACACAACCCCCTCCCCTCCACCCCCCACCACAATCAGCCTGAAGAGGGGTTCCGACTTGAAACATTTGACGTTGGTCAATTAACATGTTCATTCGTCTCAGTAGCCTGTTTGTATATCTGTCCTTTTAATTTTAAATCGATGACTGCATTCAGTATATATCAGAACAGATATTCTGAAGACTGTTTCTTATTTTGAATTAATGGCTACTACTTCCACATCATTTTATAACCCTTGAATGATCCTTAACATAGCACAGGCTGCACCATTGGGCGAATAGAAATGATTAAATGTGTACCGTTACAGGTCATCTATAATGGTGATCGAGGTTTTCAGGCCATTCCAATCTAAAATATCATTAATAGTATGAATAGCTTAATGTCAATGAGTATGTTTCTATCACCTGAATTAGGCAGGTCCAATGTGCACCTCTGATAGACCCCCTCCAGAAAGCTGCATTCTGCATTCCCAGTGAGGTGGGCGATATTTATCATTCCATTAACTCTGGCACTGATGGACTGTGGAGAGCAATGTGCCTGTGAAGCCGACACTGCACTTCTCACCTCGAGCTTACATTCTGCTCTGGATTTCCCTCTGGGTTTGCTGGTTCCTGCTGAACATGTTAATTCAGCTCCTGTACGTTGTGAGCAATCCCTCGGCACCTGAGTGAGACTTCCTTCATACCAGTCCTCATTATTCCCCATTCTAACAAGCTCAAGCCATGATCAATAGATGGAAATGGAGCTGGCCCCGTGGTTTCCCTTCTCCCAGTCTGTGAAGCAAACTTGTTGAGCGTTGGCACCACTGCGAAGCAACAAACAACTTGTTATGTAAGTCAGAGCTGCTCAGTCTCCTGGCAATGCACTCCACATCACCCTTTCTGCTTAACTACCCGTTTGTTTTTGCCTTTATTCTCCTCTGTCTTCCTCCTCACGTTACCAAGCCTGAGACCAAGGAATCAACAGCTGTGCAATCAATAACCAAAGATTTAAAGTGAGAGGGGAAAGATTTAATAAGAACCTGAGGAGCAACTTATTCACACAGAGGGTGTATGGAACCAGCTGTCATAGTTGTGGCAAGTACTATAACAACTTTTAAAAGACATGTGCTTGGATAGGAAGGGTTGAAAGGGATATGGGTCAAACATGGTGCAGATGGGACTAGTGTAGATGGGACATCTTGGTCAGCATGGGCAAATTGGGCTGAAGGGCCTGTTTACATGCTGTATGACTCTTTCACTCGATGACTATGGCAATAATTGGGCCATTTGCCGCAAATCTTTTCATTTATCAGCTGAATTACAACTGCGTCATTGGTCAAAGATCAGAAACAGCCACATCATCGTGGAAATACGCTTGTGGAATAAATTGAGTGTGCATACACATTTAAGAACATCATGTGATGTCAGTATGAATTTTGATATATTGTGTAACCGCTATTGTGGTTGGTGAATTACTTCTTCCCTTGAGTGAAAGTTGTTTAAGGGGAAGCTGTATCCAAGTTACTTCCCAACTCAAGAACAACATGGCATAGAGGTTGTAGTGCCTGTGTTCCATGGCACTGGAGTGAGAGTGAGAGTGCATCAGGTATCAATGTGCCCTCGTTTCTTGAGAACTTCTGATCAGGTTCCATTCAGATAGCTCACCATTTACTGGGATGATATAATTAAGATAGTTGAGGATGAGTAGCACAGTTGTTGTTAAACTTGGAGACGACACAGTGTTCACTTCTGCTCGCATGGGATTTAGAAGATTTAGTGGAGATGGTGTTGCTATTTCCCTGGTTCTCTGATATAAATGATGGAGCACAAAGGAAAGTTAATGAGCAAGGACCCGAGGGTTCAAAGTCCATTGATCTCTGAAATAGGCAAACCAGGTAGATAGGGTGGTGAAAAAGGCATGTAACACAGTGGCACAGTTGGTAGAGCTATCACCTCACAGTGCCAGGGACTGGTTCAACCTGACCTGGAGTGCTGTCTGTGTGGACTTTGCACATTCTCTCTATGAACGTGTAGGTTTCCTCTGGGTGCTCCAGTTTCCTCCAATATCCCAAAGATGTGCAGGTTTGTAGGTTACCGGATTATCCACAGGTAACCTACTTAGAGAATTGGAGAGCAAGGATTTGTGCAGAACAAAATTGCCTTGGTGGTGAGGTGTAAATAGAAAAAGAAAATTAAATTCACCTTCCTCCCCCTTCCCTTTCTCTCTTCCTCTCACTCCTCCCACTCTCTCTACTCTCTATCTCCAACCAGTTTGAGATGAAGAAAGAGGAGGTGTTGGGACTCATAAAGTCCATTAAGATGGATGAATACCCAGGGCCTGATAGGATTTATCCCAGGTTATTGAAAACAACAAGAGGGCAGGAGCGTTGACAAAGATCTTTACATCTTCTTTAAGCACAGGCGACATCCCAGAAGACGGGAGGGTCACTAACGTTGTTGCTTTGTTTAAGAAGGGAAGTAGAGAGAGTCCAGGGAATTGTAGGTCAGTAAGCCTCACATCAGCGAGGAAGGTATTGGAGAGAATTTTTCAGTATCGGATTTGTGCCCACATGGAAGAGAATGGGTAATATAGGGACGGTCAGCATGACTTTGTACATGGCAGACTGTGTCTCACTAACTTGATGTAATCTCTTGTGGAGATGATGACGATGATAAATGAGGGTAGGGCAGTGGTTGTTGTCTACATGGATTTTAGTGAGGCATTTGATAAAGGTCCCCATGGCTTGCTGATCCAGAACATTATGATTCATGATAAACAGTGACTTGGTCTTATGGATTCAGAACTGACTTACAGGTAGAAGACAGGACTGTGGTGGAAACACAATATTCAGGCTGGAGGTCTGTGACAAGTGCAGTTCCACAGGGATCTGTTCTGGGACCTCTGTTGTTTGTGATATATATAAATGACCTGGATGTGAATGTTATTGGGTATTTAGTAAATTTGCAGATGATACCAAGATTGTAGGGGTTGCAAACTGTTAGGAAGTCTGACAAAGTATACATTGGGACAGATCAGCTCCAGGAATCTGCGGAGAAATGGCAGATGGAAATATTAAATAGTGGCGGCCATATCTTAAAGGTGAGAGCAACAAAGTTTAAAGGAGATGTGTGTGGCAAGTTTTTAACGTGGTGGTGAGTGCCTGAAACACATTGCACCTTGTTGCGGCCCTTGCACTTTTTCCTGCCTGCACTTTCTCTATCGCTGTGACACTATATTCAGTATTCTGTTTTCTTTCTCTTTTTGCACTAGCTGGTGTACGTATGCATCGTATGATTTGACTGGATAACCCATGAAACAAAGATTTTCATCGTATATCAGCACATGTGATATAGTTTATTAATGGCACAACTGACAGAGCAGCTGACTCACGGCGTCAGGAACCCGGGTTTGATCCTGGCCTCGGGCACTGTCTGCTGGTTACTGACCATTTTAACTCCCCTTCCCATTGCCATACTGACCTGTCCTGGGCCTCCTCCATTACCAGAGTGAGGCCATGCACAAACTGGAGGAACAGCATCTCGTACACACCTTTAAATTACATAGAAAACATAGAAGATATGTGCAGGAGGAGGCCATTTGGTCCTTCGAGCCAGCACCACCATTCATAGTGATCATGGCTGATCATCCATAATCAGTAACCTGTGCCTGCCTTCTCACCATATCCCTTGATTCCACTAGCCTCTAGAGCTCTATCTAACTCTCTTTTATATTTACAATTCAATGGCATGAACATTGAGTTCTCCAATTTGAGGTAACTAATCAAAAACAACCCCCTCCCCCTTTTTCTCCCCCCTTTTATTCCCCCTCCCTTCCATGTGACTAAGCCAGATTCTCACCTATTTCTCTGGTTCACCACCCCCAGCCCCTTCCATCTATATGCCTTTCTATGGCTTTATAATTCTACCTTTTCTAACCTCATTTCGCACTTTTTGTCTTTTCTTGCCTGCCCTTTATCCAATCATCTGTCAATCAGCCCCCTCCCACTTGTATCTCCATATCACTTGCCAGGCTTTGTCCTGCCCCGACTTCTCTTCCAGCTTTCTCCACCCCCCCCCCCCCCCACCACCACCCCCCCTCCCAACCCCACGACAAGGGTCTCAACCCGAAATGTCACCTGTACGTGTTCTCCAGAGATGCTGCCTGGTCTGCTGAGTTACTCCAGCACTTTGTGTCTTTTTCTATAAGCCAGCATCTGTGTTTCCAAGAATCCTGAATGGCGGATGGTATGGATAGTTCTCCTCGTATCCATGACACCAAGATGGGGAATGCTGAGGCAAGGTCATGGTACCTCACTTTGCCTCAAGTTTCCCAGACTCCCCACCTTCAATCACCAGGTGTCTCTAACCCTACCAAGGGAAGACTGCTCATTCCAGAATCGCATTGCCTCAAAAGCCAGTGTATCAGTGATGGAAGCTTGGACAAAGCGACCCGCCCTGACTTTCAGATTACACCAAAGCCTTCGCTTGTGAAAAGTCCAAGAAACCTGTTCTATTTCTCTTGTGATGAATATTTGAATGAGAGTGAAACATGGGGTAGTCTAGGAGGCACGAGAGATCACAGATGCTGGAGCCTGGCCCAATAAAAGGAGATTTGTTGGAGGTACTCAGTGGGTCAGGCAGCATCTACGGAGGAAAATGGACAGGTTCTGACCTTCATGTGGGCTGAAAGAATACAAGGGGGATAGCCTCTGCAAAGAGTAGGGAGGGTTTGGGAAAAGGATCCAGGTTATGGCAGATGAAATGGTTAATTGGCAGATGGAGTGAGGTGGGGAATGGAAGGGTGGAGATAGAGACAGGGACCGGGAGGTGATGTGGAAACAAGAAAAGGCTGCGGATTCTGCAATTTGATAGGAGAGGAAGGTGAAGAGTGGATCAATATGGGAAGAGTAGTGGGGGGTGGGAACAACGGAGGGGCAGGGGGGTCCACTGGGAGGGGTGTGGTGATGGGCAGATGCAGTAGGTGGGGGAAGAGTGAGGGGGATTGTGAGAAGCAGGAGTAGGCAAGACTCCTTGACATAACACTTCACAATAAGCAGAAAGAATCCAAGTTTGCTGAAGTAGATGTGGAAGTAACAGAGCAGCAGAAAGGCAGTGGCTTTGTCCGTTTAGGCCTGGGCTGAGGAAAGGTACCTTTGCTCAGAGGGTTGTGAGTATTCCTGTTCATCACTGTGGGGCCACAGTTGTTGAGCTCACACCAGGCTGACATTATGAATGTTGATTTAATCAAGGGATGGTGGAGATGGAGGGACAGGTTGTGATAGGACCAGGAATGATCAGCTGTGGAGTGTGAGGGCTGGCATGTGCATCAGGCCACTCATCCCTTTGTGGTCTTTATTAAAGCATGGATCTTTTGTCTCCTCCTCCATCCAGATTATGATGAATGTGAGGGAGATTATGGAACAACAATGTGTGGCCCCAGCGCTGATTGTCAAAACACAAAGGGAAGCTACAACTGTACCTGCAAGGCAGGATATTTGAGCAAACAACTTAAGGTCACAGACAACAGAACCTGCAAAGGTGGGTGGTGACACTCATATTTTGTATTATTATTTAATGCTTTACTGTTTTGCCTCACTGGGAAGCTTGTGCTGTGAACTTGGCATGAATGGGTAGAGGCAAGGCCATCGCAGCTGGTTTCAGATACAGAGGGAGTATTGGAAAATCAAGTCTCCCACCTCTCCTGACAGTGCTGCTGAATAATAGCCTGAATATCAATTCCATTCCCCCACCTTTTACCTACAAGATGATTCCAATTCAAAAACATAGATGACTCGGCTTTTCCTCACATTCTTTCTGATATTTGAGCCGTTTACCAGTGTGAAATTAATAAGCTTCCCTCCGTCCACCTTGTTTGATCGGCATGAACTGTTCTGACATCGTTTATGGCCTGTGAAAGTCTGTTGACTCTACCTTTGATAACACCTCTTTTACCCAACTGTGCCATACAATACAATATAATACAATACAATATATCTTCATTGTCATTGTACAGGGGTACAACGAGATTGGGAATGCACCTCCCATACGATGCAATAAATTAATTAGCTAGTCACTATTAATTTAAAGAACCCAATGAAACAAATTAGAACAGTTTTAAAACAGAATAAAGTGCAAGTAGATCTGTGCCAGTTCACTGTGCGATGTGACCATCCGGCTCAGCAGGACTGGTTCATAGCAGCTATGGCCCTGGGGATGAAGCTGTTCCTGAGTCTGGAGGTGCGGGCGTAGAAGGCCTTGTATCGTCTGCCCGATGGTAGAAGTTCGAAGAGTCTTTGTGGAAGCTGGTGGCTTTTCTGAGGCATCGTGTGTTGTAAATGCCCTCTAAGGCTGGTAGCTGTGAGCTCTATGGACTACCCGCTGAAGAGCTTTCCTCTCTGCCTCCGTGCAGCTGAGGTACCACACAGGGATGCCATGTGTTAGGATGTTCTCTATGGTGCAGCGGTAGAAGGTCGTCAGCAGCTGTTGGGGTAGTCCAGACTTTTTCAGTGTTCTTAGGTAGAACAGTCATTGCTGTGCCTTCTTGACCAGCGCAGCAGTGTTATTGGACCATGTTAGGTCCTCCGGAATGTGAGTGCCCAGAAACTTGAAGCTGGACTTGTGATTGACATCAGTTAGTCAAGTCAAGTCAATTTATTTGTATAGCACATTTAAAAACAACCCACGTTGACCAAAGTGCTGCACATCTGACTAGGAAAAAAAAGAAACATACAGTGGCAGGCAGCCAAACACAACGGCGCGGCCATCTTGAACAAAATGTTAATTCAATCACCCACAGTCCAACAACAAAGCATCAAACAAACCAGTCAGACAGGAAATTATGGCAGGTTTGTTCCAAAATTCCATGTTCTAGAGTCAGCATGGCTTTTTATGTGGGAAATGAATCTAAGTTTTTCATGAAGGTATCACAAAATGCTGGAGTAACTCAGCAGGTCAGGCAGCATCTCAGGAGAGAAGGAATGGGTGACATTTCGGGTCGAGACCCTTCTTCAGACTGATGTCAGGGGGGCAGGACAAAGAAAGGATATAGGTGGAGACAGGAAGATAGAGGGAGATCTGGGAAGGGGGAGGGGAAGAGAGGGACAGAGGAACTATCTAAAGTTGGAGAAATCAATGTTCATACCACTGGGCTGCAAGCTGCCCAGGCAAAATATGAGGTGCTGTTCCTCCAATTTCCGGTGGGCCTCACTATGGCACTGGAGGAGGCCCATGACAGAAAGGTCAGACTGGGAGTTCGGGGGGGGAGTTGAAGTGCTCAGCCACCAGGAGATCAGTTTGGTTAAGGCGGACTGAGCGAACGTGTTGAGCGAAACAATCGCCGAGCCTGCGTTTGGTCTCGCCGATGTAGAGAAGTTGACATCTAGAGCAGCGGATACAATAGATGAGGTTGGAGGAGGTGCAGTTGGACTGTTTGGGTCCTTGGATGGAGTTGAGGGGGGAGGTAAAGGGACAGGTGTTGCATCTCCTGCGGTTGCAGGGGAAAGTGCCCGGGGAGGGGGTGGTTTGGTTTGGGTAGGAAGGGATGAGTAGACCAGGGAGTTACGGAGGGAACGGTCTCTGCGGAACGCAGAAAGGGGAGGGGATGGGAAGATGTGGCCTGTGGTGGGGTCCCGTTGGAGGTGACGGAAATGTTGGAGGATGATTTGTTGGATACGCTGGCTGATGGGGTGGAAGGTGAGGACGAGGGGGATTCTGTCCTTGTTACGAATGGGGAGGGGGAGCAAGAGCGGAGCTGCGGGATATAGAGGAGGCCCTAGTGAGAGCCTCAACTATAATGGAAGAGGGGAAGTCACCGAGAGGATTGATGGGGGTAGGGCACTTTGGTAGGTCTATATGGACTTTGGAAGGTCTTTGACAAGGTCCCACATGGTAGGCTAGTCAGGAATCCAAGGTGAGCTAGCGAATTGGATATTGTGAGACAGATACATGGATAGGACAGGTTTGGAGGTATTTGGATCAAAAGCGGGCAGGTGGGACTAGTGTAGCAGGGACATGTTGGCCGGCATGAGCAAGTTGGGCCAAAAGACATGTTTCCATGTTGTATCACTCTATGACTCCATGACAAAATTGGCTTGGAGAAGGTAGTCAAAGAGTAGTTGTGATGTGTTGATTCATTTGATTGTGGACTGTGACCAGTGGTGTGCCGCAAGGAGGGGTCGGTAATGGATCTGTTGTTGTTCTTTATCTACATTATCAATATGAAGATAATGTAGTTATTGCAGTTAGTAAATATGCAGGTAACACCGAAACCTGTGGGATGCTGGGCAGTGAGGAAATATATAGTAAGTTTACAAAAGGATCTGGGTCAGTTGGGAACGTGGTCCAAGGAATGTCTGGGACATAAAGATACAACCATACAAGTCTATGGTGAGACCACACTAGCAGTACTGTGTGCAGTTGTGGTCTGAGTTGCATAGTTTGTATTTTTCATTCCGTTCAGGGTCATTTTTCTTTGTTCTTTGCATCCAGCAAACATAGAAACATAGAAAATAGGTGCAGGAGGAGGCCATTCGGCCCTTCAAGCCAGCACCGCCATTCATTGTGATCATGGCTGATCGTCCACAATCAATAATCCGTGCCTGCCTTATCCCCATATCCCTTGATTCCACTAGCCCCTAGAACTCTATCTAATTCTCTCTTAAATCCATCCAGTGATTTGGCTTCCACTGCCCTCTGTGGCAGAGAATTCCACAAATTCACAACTCTCTGGGTGAAAAAGTTCCTTCTTTCCTCAGTTTTATATGGACAGTTTTAAACATTTTTGGTTATTTACTCAAAATTTCAAACTAATTATCCACCCTTGGTCCCTCAAGCACAACTGGATCACAATAATGTTAACAACTATAATTTGGGGCAGGCTTTGCCTTGATTATTTCCTTGATAAAATCTCGACTTTCTTTTCATGTTGGATCAGACTTTCACTTATTTTCCTCTTTCCGGCCATGCTTGGATTTTACTGGCCTTTGACCCAAAAGTCAGTGACCAACCAGAGCATTTGACAAAATAGTATTAGCATCTTAACAATCCTGGACAGACCATACAAAACAGGAACAAACTCTTTGGCCCACAATGTATCTGCCAACACGATACCAAGTTAAACTAATCTCTGCCTGCAAGTGATCCATATCCCTCCATTCACAGTGGATCCATGTGAATCCCTCTGTGTCACTCCTTATATAAAATAAATTTATAAAAACATGTATACTCAGCCAGGAGTATTCTGGGTCCTGTGTTTAGTGAAATGGTTGATCCCCTTCCAATAACGTGATAAGAGAAAGTCAGAGAAAGTGGACGGCGTGGACTGGTAGGGCCGAACGGGCCTGTTTCCGTGCTGTAATTGTTATATGCTATATGTTATAAGATGCTTATAATCTTCATGAAACTGTATTGGAAGTGTTATCTGGCTTGCTGGTTTGGTGATCCATATTTCCAAATATTACCACTGACCTTTTTCTGAACTTGGTTGATCATCCGTAACCAATTAATGAATGTGTGTTGATGTATGATATCATACTTCTATTTGTTAAAATCATTATCTGTGACTCAATCTACTGTTTCACCTGCAGTTCTTTCCTACACGACTTACTAATCATGCCTTGTACATTGTCATCCAAATCTTTGTTATAAACCACAAACAGCAATAGTCCCAGCAATGATCCCCGGGGCACATCACGTCTCAGGCCTCCGCTCAGAAAAACACCCTTCACCACCAGTTAATCTGCCTTACTGATCAAGCCTCTCGCTTTGAAATAAATGCAATTTGATCCAACAGTGCATCCTCACACTCAGCCGAACTCCTGCCTATTCTATCTGCAGACCTGTCTACCCTTGAATTGCTGCTTTGGAACCTTTTTGCTCAGTTCCCCGTGTTCATTCTGTCCCCTTTCCTCCCTATGTCATTTGCCCCAATGTGCAAAATGATTTCCAGCTGCTCCCCCTCCCCCTTGAGAATATGCTCAGTCACTCTAAGACATCTTGGACTCTGGTACCAGGGAGGCAATACACCAAGTCAAGTCAAGTCAACTTTATTTGTCACATACATATACAAGATGTGCAGTGAAATGAAAGTGGCAATGCCTGCGGATTGTGCTAAACTACAAAACACAATGGAAAATTTTATTTATTTTAACACAAAAAGTAAATTAATACAGTAAATTAAATTAGTCCCTGGTGATATGAGAGTTAACAGTCCTGATGGCCTGTGGGAAGAAACTCCGTCTCATCCTCTCTGTTTTCACAGCGTGACAGCGGAGGCGTTTGCCTGACCGTAGCAGCTGGAACATTCCGTTGCTGGGGTGGTAGGGGTCCCCCATAATGTTGCTGGCTCTGGATCTGCACCTCCTGATGTATAGGTCCTGCAGGGGGACGAGTGTAGTTCCCATAGTGCGTTCAGCCAAAGTGTTGTCTGTGACTTGTTCTGTACATCTCCTTTATATTGTCTTAAAGCTATGCCCTCTAATCTTTGACATTTCCACCCTGTGAAAAAGGTTCCACATGTGTCCCATTCATCCTCGTGCCAAGGATGCAAATAGAAAATGTACATCATTGTAAAGTCAAGTCAATTTTATTTGTATAGCACATTAAAAACAACCCACGTTGACCAAAGTGCTATACATCAGTTCAGGTACTAAGAACAAACATACAATGGCGCACAAACATAACAGCACATACATAAACAGTTCACAGCGCCCCCTCAGAAGGCCTCAAACGCTAGGGAGTAGAAATAGGTTTTGAGCCTGGACTTAAAGGAGTCGATGGAGGGGGCAGTTCTGATGGGGAGAGGGATGCTGTTTGACTCCTGTAAATTATGCTTGTGTATATGGATGATCGGGGAAATGAAGGATGGCAGGTTCTTTGTAGACATTCGAGAGAATAGGTTACAGTCTGAAGAAGAATGGTCTTGACCTGAAACGTCACCGATTCCTTTTCTCCAGAGATGCTGCTGGACCTGCTGAGTTGCTCCAGCTTTTTGTGTTTACCTTCGATGTAAATCAGCATCTGCAGTTCCTTCCGACACAGTATTCAGTGAAATGTGGGGAACAGCATTACTCTGAGAACTGGCATGGACTCAATAAGCCAAACAGTCTCTTTTTGTGGAATCAGGAAATGTAGGAATCAATGACTTATCATGTTTGCATTCAGAGAAGAGGATTTGCAGGGAGACTTGAGCACCTTTGATTTGTTACTGGTCGAACCAGTCTGTCTCAGTGTTTTTAAATCTTGTCCACTGAAGTCAGAAGAGGGAAAACCAGCGGGGCTTCCTGCTCCTGATCACGACCGTGCTCTCCTGGGCTGGGATATTCTGTGGGTGAGAATCAGCTTAGGTTTGCTCTTCTGCTGAAGATGCTTCAGGGCATGAATTACCACGGGTCACTTGGACACAACAATGTAAGACATCTGTAATAGATGGAACCCGATTCAGGAAGAGTCACTGAAGAAGGAAAGATGAAAAATTGCTGAAAAAGAATGTACATTTTATGAAAAGGAAGCTCCAATGAAGTTTCAATGGTCATAAAAACAATAATATAGATATCAAGATCACTTGAACATTCTCAGCAATTTAGATGATAAATCTGCAACTCAAAATAATCAATGCAAAATTCATCAGTCTGAAGAAGGGTCTCGACCCGAAACGTCACCCATTCCTTCTCTCCTGAGATGCTGCCTGACCCGCTGAGTTATTCCAGCATTTTGTATCTACCTTCAATTTGAACCAGCATCTGCAGTTATTTTCCTACAATGCAAAATCCTTTGTGGAATCAAAACTGTACAACACAGAAACAGGCCCCTTCGACCCATCTTGTGATGCTGTCCATGATAACGATCTACGTTCATCTCATTTGCCCACGTTAGACTTTATTCCACAATGTTTTTCCCATCCAAGCACCTGGCCAAAGATTCTTTAAGTACCATAATTGTATCTGCCCCCACCATGTCCTCTAGCATGTGTTCCCAGATATTCACCGCCTTTAGAGTTGTGCAGAGAGAAATTACGAGGATGTTACCAGGACTCGAGGGTCTAAGCTATGGGGGTAGGCTAGGACTTTATTACTTAAAGTGCAAGAAGCTGAGGGGTGATTTTATGGAGGTGTATAAAATGATGAGGGGAATAGATAGGGTGAATGTACAGAGGTTATTAGCAAGGGTAGGGGAATCAAGAACCAGTGGACAAGATAAGAAAGGCAACCTTTTCACTCATATTGTGGCAGATATAAGGGATGAGCTGACAGAGGCGGCAGTTGAGGCAGATACCTGAATAGCATTTAGAAGACATTTGGTCAGATACATGAATAGGAAGGGTCTAGAGGGATATGGGCCAAACACAGTGAAATAGGACAAACTTAGATGGGCATTTTATTCAGCAAGGGCAAGACAGGCTGAAGGGCCAGTTTTTGTAGTGTATGACTTTATGACTGTTTGAAAAACACAGTTCAGATGCTTTAAATTTTCCCCTCTCACCGTAACCTCTGCCCTCGAGTTCCATACTTCACTGCCTGTGAACAAGATTCTGATCATTTATCCTATCTGTGCCCCTCATAATTTTATACATCTCTAAGGTCACCCCCAAACCTCTGAGTGAGAATAGCCTGAGAATGGAATAGTGAGAGGTTAAAGATGTCAACAATGTTCCTGCCAGCTGGTCTGCACATGTCCTGAGGTAACAGATGGAGTGTCCAGCCTCCGTACATTCTACTATCTATTCACCTCATGATTTTATACACCCCTATAAATTCACCCCTTATTTAGGGGTGCATTCAGTTTATAAGTACAGCCCTCCTTGGGCTGGGCTGGATCTCAAACAATGACTAGATGGAGTAAAGAGTACACGGGCAACCTCCCACCATCACCTTCAGCTTCCTTCCATGAAAGAATTCACATTTCCATTTCTACTTCCATTTTTTGGCATAAATATCACCAACCACATTCATGGGATAACCAAGAAAATTTACCAACACCATTACTTCCTCAGAAGACTGCGAAATTTGACATGTCTCCAATGATTCTTACCAATTACTACAGATGTACCATAGAGAGAATTCTAAATATGATCATAGGTTGGTTTGGGATTGCTCTGGCCAAGACAGCAAGAAATTGCAGAGTTTTGGAAGCAGCCCAATCCACGACAGGGAACAATCTCCTCTCAACAACATATTTAACGCAGTCATACATTCATACATACAGACAGACACTGGCCCATCAGTCCAACGGTCAACAGCTGGGGGAGGATGGACTTTGTCTCCACAATGACTGCAGAGGCCACTTCTGCCTTAAGCCCATGGGCACAGATTCAGCAGCCACAATGTGATTGGTGAGGATGAGGTTAAGTAGGTTCATCATTTATCACTCTCCTATGCTCTCGACACATGGACCCACCTGTGTATAACTGTACCACATCCTCTACACCCAGACCCACCTGTGTATAACTGTACCACGCCCTCTACACCCAGACCCACCTGTGTATAACTGTACCACACCCTCTACACCCAGACCCACCTGTGTATAACTGTATTACACCCAGACCCACCTGTGTATAACTGTATTACACCCAGACCCACCTAGACTGTGACTAGACTGTGGAACAGCATCCCTCTCCCGATCAGAACTGCCCCCTCCATCGACTCCTTTAAGTCCAGGCTCAAAACATATTTCTACTCCCTAGCGTTTGAGGCTCATTGAGGAGGCGCTGTGAACTGTTTGCGTGCTACTGTATGTTTTCATTTTTTTTTCTATTGGAACCTAATCAAATGTACAGCACTTTGGTCAACGTGGGTTGTTTTTAAATGTGCTATACAAATAAAATTGACTTGACTTGACTTGACCTGTGTATAACTGTACTACACCCAGACCCACCTGTGTATAACTGTATTACACCCAGACCCACCTGTGTATAACTGTATTACACCCAGACCCACCTGTGTATAACTGTATTACACCGCCCAGATCCAGACTCATCTCTGTTGCTTTGACTGCTGGAAGTTGTTTGTGTTTTGTGAGCATCACTTCTCCAGGTACTGCATCACGATATGGTGATAGATGTCACAGGAATTCATGTCAGGAACAGACTGAAGATGGTGTGAGAGATCATCAGTGCACAACGTTTCTCAACTACATTTTAAGATTGTGTTTCTACTCCAGATATCAATGAATGTGAGGATGACCCAAACATCTGTGTTCCAAATGCAACGTGTGTCAACACTCTGGGAAGTTATCAGTGCACCTGTATGGATGGATTTGTCACAACCACCGGAGGCAATACGTTCACTGATAAAGCAGTAATTCAGTGTGAAGGTAAAGACTTCTGTGAGAAGGTTGCAAATCCAAAGCATTCACCGCTCTCACGTAGTTTAGTTTAGTTTATTGTGATGTGTCCTGAAGTTCAGTGAAAAGCTTTTGTTGTGTGCAATCCAGTCAGCGGAAAGATGATACATGATTACAATTGAGCCAGTCACAGTGTGTGGGCACATGACAAGGGAATAACGTTTAGTGTAAGGTAAAGCCACAGAAAGTCAGAAGGTCACCAAAGAGGTAGATAGTGGTTCACCACTGCTCTCTGGTTGTGGTAGGATGATTCAGTTGCTTGATAAAAGCTGGGAAGAAACTGACCCTGAATCTGGACGTGTGCGTTTTCACACTTCAATACCGTCTGCCGGATGGGGAGAGGGGAGACGAGGGAGTGGCCAGGGTACGACTCATCCTTCATTATGCCAGTTGGTTTCACACTGTTCCTAAATTGCTGTATAACAAAACACATTTCTCCGCTATTGAGGAAAGGTAATGGAGTGGAGTGGGAGTAATTAGATGAAGTAGGATTTATTTGTAATTTACACAACCACCACTTTCAGTGAAATTGAAACAATGAATGGGTGGGTGGGGGGGGATCTCCCACCTCCGGATAAAAGACGTACCTTTGGAATGAAGATGAGGAGAGATTTCTTTAGCCAGATGGTGGTTAATATGCGGAATTCATTGTAGTGGAGGCCAAGTCATTGGGTATTTTTAAACACAAAGGCCTAACCCATTTCCCTCTACAAACACTCTCCTCCATCTAGCGGAACGTCTTCACCTTCAACAACTTCTCCTTTGACTCCCCTCACTTTCTCCAAAGCAAATGCATAGCCATGGGAACTGGCATGGGCCCAAGCAATGCCTACCTTTCTGTCAGGTACATCGAACAGTCCTTATTCCAGGTCTCCATGCACTGGTCCTATCTCCAACTATGTCAACGACTGCATCGGAGCTACCTCTTGCATCGGTACAGAATTCATGGACTTTATTAACTTCACCACTAACTTTCCCTCCACCCTCAAATTCACCTGGACTATTGCGGACACCTCTGACCCTTTCTCGATTTCTTTGTCTCCATCACAGGAGACAGACTATCAATGGACATCTAGTACAAACCTACTGGCTCCCACAGCTATATGGACTACACATCTTCCCACCCTGCCTCTTGCAGAGATGTGATTCCCGACTCCCAATACCTCTGTCTCCGCCGTATCTGCTCCCAAGATGAGGTGTCCATTCTAGAATATCAAAGATGTCCTCGTTCTTCAGGGAATGGGGGTTCCCCCCTTCTGTCATAGATGAGGCCCTCACACGTGTCTTCTCTGTGTCCCAGAGTTCTGCTCTCACTCCCCCTCCTTCAAGACGCAACATGGACAGAGTTCCCCCGGTCCTCTCCTTTAACGCCACTAGTCTCCGCATCCAATACATTATCCTCCAACATTGTCATCACCTCCTGAGGACTCTCACCACTAATCGCATCTTCCCACCTCCACTCATTTCCACCTTCCGTAGGGACTGCTCCCTCCACAACATCTTGGTTCACTCATTCCTTCCCACTAAAACTACCACCCCCGCAGGTACAGTACTTTCTCCAGCAACCACAGCAAATGCAATAAAGGAGCGAGAGAGAAAACGGGGAATTACAGACCAATTAGCCTGACTTCGGTGGTGGGAAAGATGCTGGAATCAATTATTAAAGAGGTAATGATGGTGCATTTGGGTAGCAGTAAAGAGATAAGTCCAAGTCAGCATGGATTTATGAAAGGGAAATCATGCTTGACTATTCTTCTGACATTTTTTGAGGACGTGACAAGTAAAATGGACGAAGGGGAGCTACTGGATGTAGTGTATCTAGACTTTCAGAAAGCCTTTGATAAGGTCCCGCACGGGGGATTGGTGACTAAAATTAGAGCACATGGTATTGGGTGTAGGGTATTGACATTGATAGAGAATTGGTTGGCAGACAGGAAGCAAAGAGTAGGAGGCAGTGTAAACTGTGATGAGGATGTTAGAAGGTTGCAGGGTGTCCTGAACAGGTTGAGTGAGTGGGCAGATGCGTGGCAGATGCAGTATAATATAGATAAATGTGAGGTTATCCACTTTGGTGGCAGAAACAAGGAGGCAGATCATTATCTCTTTGGAGTTAGGTTAGGTAAGGGGGAGGTCGAGCGAGACCTGGGTTTCCTTGTACACCAGTCACTGAAAGTTGGCGTGCAGGTACAGCAGGCAGTGAAGAAAGCTAATGGCATTTTGGCCTTCATAACACGAGGATTTCAGTATAGGAGTAAAGAGGCTCTTCTGCAGTTTTATAGGGCCCTGGTAAGACCACATCTGGAGTATTGTGTACAGTTTTGGTCTCCTAATTTGAGGAAGGACATCCTTTTAATTGAGGCAGTGCAGCGTAGGTTCACGAGATTGATCCCTGGGATGGCGGAACTGACATATGAGGAAAGATTGAAAAGACTGGGCTTGTATTCACTGGAGTTTAGAAGGATGAGAGGGGATCTTATAGAAACATATAAAATTATAAAAGGACTGGACAAGGTAGATGCAGGAAAAATGTTCCCGATGTTGGGCGAGTCCAGAACCAGGGGCCACAGTCTTAGAATAGAATAAAGGGGAGGCTATTTAAAACTGAGGTGAGGAAAAACTTTATCACGCAGAGAGTTGTGAATTTGTGGAATTCTCTGCCACAGAGGGCAGTGTAGGCCAAATCACTGGATGGATTTAAGGGAGAGTTAGATAGAGCTCTAGAGGCTCGTGGAATCAAGGGATATGGGGAGAAGGCAGGCATGGGTTATTATTTGGGGACGATCAGCCATGATCACAATGAATGGCAGTGCTGGCTCGAAGGGCCGAATGGCCTCCTGCACCTATTTTCTATGTTTCTATGTCCTTATACCTCCTCCCTCAACTCCATCCAGGGACCGCGATCATCCTTACAGTTTGGACCAAGATTCACATGTACCTCCTCAAACCTCTTCCACTGTATCCGGTATTCCATATGTGGACTCGTGTACATCGGCGAGCCCAAGCATAAACTGGGCGAGCGTTTCGCTGAACACTTACGCTCTGTCCACCTATACCTACGAGATCTACCGGTTGCTAACTATTTCATCTCCCCGTCCCATTCCCTTGCTGACCTTTCTGGCCTGGGCCTCCTCTATTGCTAGAGTGAGGCCACATGCAAGTTGCAACACCAATACCTCATATTTTGTTTGGGTAACTTATCAGCTAGCAGTATGAACATAGAATGGTCTAATTTGAAGTGATTTCATCCTACACTCCTCTCCTCTCCCCTCCCCGCTCTGCCCCTGTCCCCTTCCTCACCCTAGTTCTAGTATGGTGCTGGTGAAATATTCAACATCACTGTCAGGGAATAGTGAGATATCTAAACACTATTGGAGGTTACTACTCTCGAACATTATTATGACATCTTCACATCACCACTCTTTCCACCTTCTACAGAGACTGCTCTCTCCGCAAAGCATTGGCTCACATCCCTTCCCATCCAAGCCAGCCCCTTATCAGGTACTTTCCCCTGCAACTGCATTCAGTGTTCCAGATGTGGCCTCCATTACATTGGCGAGACCAACCGCAGACGAGGTGACCGTTTCACCGAATAGTTGTGTTCAGTCCTATTGTATTGGATCTCCAGGTAGTTAACCATTTTATCTCTGCTTCCCAATCCCATCCTGACCTTTCTGTCCTGGGCCTCATCCATTGCCAGAGTGAGGCAACATGCAAGCTGGAAAAAAACACAACCTTATATTCCACTTACAACCCAACAGTGTGAATATTGAATTCTCCAGTTTCAGATAACTAATCTACAAATAATCCCGCCCCTCGCCCCTCATTTTTCCCCTCTAGTCCCTGTGGCCCACCTGGATTTGTTCCCATTTCTCTCCTTCCGCCCTCATGCCCCCACTCTGTTCCTTTCCACTTCTATTT
>NC_135989.1:1166323-1196323 GCF_053455715.1 Rhinoraja longicauda
AAGGTACAGTGGCTACTGTAAATTAAATGTGAGCATACGTGATCAACTGCAATCATTAGTCAGTCAGAGAGTCATAGAGCATGGAAAGTGGTCCTTCAGCCAACCTCTTCCATGTTGACCAAAATGCCCCATCTACACTTGTCCATTTGCCTGCAATTGGCCTAAATCACTCTAAGCCTTTCCTATCGATGTATCTGTCCAAATGTCTTTTAAATATTGTTATAGCACTTGCCTCAACTACCTCCTCTGGCAGTGTCGTGGTTAACGAAACCTGAGAATGAATCAGATGACACGGAGAATTCTTCAAGAAGTTTAAACAAACAACGGCTGGAACAATGAAGGAGCAAATTGCCTGACTGTTCACCGAGTACAATGAGTAGCTTCCTTTTATAGCATGCTTTCATTTCCAATGCCTTTCCTACCCAATCACATTCAAGCATTTCCTTTACAACCAATTACTTGCAAGTGCATTCCTCCTTTACAACCAATTACTTGCCTTTTCTTATGTTGCCATCCTTATTTCTTACTCATCCAGCCGTGATATATTACAAAGATGCAAACGTTATACATTACAAAACCGATTACAAAGTCAAGTCAAGTTTATTTGTCCCAAACACATACAAGATGTGCAGTGAAATGAAAGTGGCAATGCCTGCGGATTGTGCAAAATATTACAATTACAGCATAAAAATTAAAATGAATACAGAATTTTTTTTAGTCCCTGGAGTTATAATAGTTAACAGTCCTGATGGCCTGTGGGAAGAAACTCCATCTCATCCTCTCCGTTTTCACAGCGTGACAGCGGAGGCGTTTGCCTGACCGTAGCATCTGGAACAGTCCGTTACTGGGGTGGCAGGGGTCCCTCATGATCTTGCTTGCTCTGGATCTGCACCTCCTGATGTATAGGTCCTGCAGGGGGACGAGTGTAGTTCCCATGGTGCGTTCTGCCGAACGCACTACTCTCTGCAGGGCCATCCTGTCCTGGGCAGAGCTGTTCCCAAACCAGACTGTGATGTTGCCGGACAGGATGCTCTCTACAGCCCCAGAGTAGAAGCATTGAAGGATCCTCAGAGACACTCTGAATTTCCTCAGTTGTCTAAGGTGGTAAAGGTGCTGCTTAGCCTTACCCACCAGTGTGGCAATGTGTGTTGTCCATGTCAGATCCTCTTTGATGCGGACTCCCAGGTATTTAAAACTGCTCACCCTATCCACAGTAGACCCATTTATCTCCAGTGGCGTGTACGTCCTTGGATGTTGAGCCCTTCTAAAGTCCATAATCAGCTCCTTAGTTTTTGTGACATTCAAGAGGAGGCTATTGTCCTGACACCAGAGTGCCAGATCAGCCACCTCATCGTTGTTGGAGATCCGGCCCACCACCACAGTGTCATCAGCAAACTTGATGATGGAGTTTGAGCTGAACCTGGCCACACAGTCATGTGTGTACAGGGAGTACAGTAGGGGGCTAAGGACGCAACCCTGGGGGGATCCTATGTTCAGGGTGAGGGAGCTAGATGTATGTTCCCCCATCCTGACCACTTGGGGCCTGGCGGTGAGAAAGTCCAGGACCCAGGCACACAGAGGGGTGCTAAGCCCCAGTTCCAGCAGCTTCTCAACCAGTCTGGTGGGGACTATTGTGTTGAAAGCTGAACTAAAGTCAATGAACAGCATCCTCACATAGCCCCCCTGGTTGTCCAGATGAGAGAGAGCGGTGTGCAGAACCTGGGAGAACGCATCATCCGTGGACCTGTTCAGACGGTATGCGATCTGTAGTGGGTCCATGTTGCGAGGAAGGAGGGCACAGATGTGGTTCTTGATTAGTCTCTCGAAGCATTTCATGACAACCGAGGTGAGGGCCACCAGTCGGTAGTCATTTAAACACGCTGGAGAGGCATTCTTTGGCACCGGTACAATGATGGATCTTTTGAAGAATGCAGGAACCACGGACTTGGCCAAGGAGAGGTTGAATATTGTGGTGAGCACTGGAGCAAGCTGAGTAGCACAAGACTTTAGTACTCGCCCAGATATACCATCTGGGCCTCCAGCTTTCCTCGTGTTCACACGCGTCAGAGCCCACCTCACCTCATGCTCGGACACCGAGAATGTGTGCACATCCCCGGCGGTGGATCCCCCTCCAACCTCACTAGCCAGCGCACTGTCGGTGTTGTTTTTAGACGGCGAGCTAGGGGTAATGTTGCCCGTCTCGAACCGTGCGTAGAAGGAGTTCAAGTCATCAGCTAGGGAGGTGCCGGCACTTCCGGTTGAGGGGGTGCTGGACCTGTAGCTAGTTATAGTCCGTAACCCCTGCCAAAGGCACCTGGTGTCCTGCTGCTCCATCTGCGACTCCATCTTGTCCCGGTGCCTCCTTTTTGCGTCCTTCACTGCCCTTCGCAGTCGGTAGGACTCTCCCTTGTAGTCGTCCATGTTGCCGGATGCCAGGCCGGAGTTGTAAGCAGCGGTGCGAGCATTCAAAGCAACGCGAATAGACCTGTCCACCCAGGGTTTTTGGTTAGGAAAGATACTAACCCTTGCCATGGGGACGATGTTATTGGCTATTGTTGCAATGAAGTCCGTAACCGCTTCCGCAAACTCAGTGACGTCTCTGGAACTTGCTTGGAACATATTCCAGTCGACATCGCTCAATGCATCTTGTAGCATGGCCTCTGAATGGTCAGACCACCGTTTTACGTTCCTCGTACTATCCGCCGTTTCCCGTACTATCCGTTGTTTATACTCCGGCAACAGGAAAATGGCAGCGTGGTCAGATTTTCCAAATGGAGGGAGAGAAATGGCCTTGTAGCCTTTCCTGAACGGCGTTTGGCAGTAGTCCAAAGTTCTATCCCCCCTGGTGACACACATGATGTGTTGGCAGAAGTTGGGCATGACCTTTTTGAGATTTGCCCTATTGAAATCTCCAGCCACCAGCACAGCTGCATCAGGGTTCTTGTTTTGGTGTTGACACAACACATCGTGTAGGGCCGACAGTGCCACGTCAGTGTCCGCATGCGGTGGAATATAGACGGCTGTGATGATCACCGAGCTGAACTCCCGGGGAAGGTAGAATGGACGGCATGAGATAGTCAGATACTCCAGGTCTGGCGAGCAGGAACAAGAAAGCATCTTAATATTTCCAGGATTGCACCAGTTATTGTTGGTCATGAAGCAGACTCCTCCGCCCTTGGATTTCCTGGATTCTTCCATTCTGTCCGCCCGGAAAACAGTCAAGGACTGGGTTGGGCAGATCACCTGGTCAGGCACCAGCGGGGTCAGCCATGTCTCGGTCAGACAAAAGATGTTGCAGTTCCTTATGTCCCGCTGGAATCTGATCCTCACCCTGCAGTCATCCAGCTTGATCTCCAGGGACTGGACGTTGGCCAGAAGGATGCTGGGCAGAGGTTGACGTAAGGCTTGGGCTCTCAGCCTATTCCCAATTCCCCCCCGCTTTCCTCGATGTTTTCTCCGACTTTTCCTCAGAGCCGCGCTCCCATTGTTGTTGCCGCGGCACGCTCTTTTGGTGATCTCTATCGGCCACGTTGAATCGGTGAGTACAGTGTTTAATAGTCCTTCGGTTGCGCTAAAGTTTAATTTTACGAGTGTTTCCTGGTCTTACATATAACATATAACATATAACATATAACAACTACAGCATGGAAACAGGCCTGTCCGGCCCTACCAGTCCACGCCGACCATTCTCCCTGACCTAGTCTCATCTACCTGCACTCAGACCATAACCCTCTAATCCCCTCTTATCCATATACCTATCCAATTTACTCTTAAATAATAAAATCGAGCCAGCCTCCACCACTTCCACCGGAAGCCCATTCCATACAGCCACAACCCTCTGAGTAAAGAAGTTCCCCCTCATGTTACCCCTAAACCTTTGTCCCTCAATTCTGAAGCTATGTCCCCTTGTTGGAATCTTCCCCACTCTCAAAGGGAAAAGCCTACCCACGTCAACTCTGTCCGTCCCTCTCAAAATTTAAAAAACCTCTATCAAGTCCCCCCTCAACCTTCTACGCTCCAAAGAATAAAGACCCAACCTGTTCAACCTCTCTCTGTAGCCTAAGTGCTGAAACCCAGGCAACATTCTAGTAAATCTCCTCTGTACCCTCTCCATTTTGTCGACATCCTTCCTATAATTTGGCGACCAGAACTGCACACCATACTCCAGATTCGGCCTCACCAATGCCCTGTACAATTTCAACATTACATCCCAACTTCTATACTCGATGCTCTGATTTATAAAGGCAAGCATACCAAACGCCTTCTTCACCACCCTATCCACATGAGATTCCACCTTCAGGGAACAATGCACAGTTATTCCCAGATCCCTCTGTTCCACTGCATTCCTCAATTCCCTACCATTTACCCTGTACGTCCTATTTTGATTTGTCCTACCAAAATGCAGCACCTCACACTTATCAGCATTAAACTCCATCTGCCATCTTTCAGCCCACCCTTCCAAAAGGCCCAAGTCTCTCTGTAGACTTTGAAAATCTACCTCACTATCAACTACTCCACCTATCTTAGTATCATCTGCATATTTACTAATCCAATTTGCCACACCATCATCCAGATCATTAATGTAAATGACAAACAACAGTGGACCCAACACAGATCCTTGGGGCACTCCACTAGACACTGGCCTCCAACCTGACATACAATTGTCAACCGTTACCCTCTGGTATCTCCCATTCAGCCATTGTTGAATCCATCTTGCAACCTCACTATTAATACCCAACGATTTAACCTTCTTAATCAACCTTCCATGTGGAACCTTGTCAAATGCCTTACTGAAGTCCATATAGACAACATCCACAGCCTTGCCCTTATCAATTTCCCTGGTAACCTCTTCAAAAAATTCAAGAAGATTAGTCAAACATGACCTTCCAGGCACAAATCCATGTTGACTGTTTCTAATCAGGCCTTGATTATCCAAATAATTATATATATTGTCCCTAAGTATCTTTTCCATTCATTTTCCCACCACAGACGTCAAACTAATAGGTCTATAATTGCTAGGTTTACTTTTAGAACCTTTTTTAAACAAAGGCACAACATGCGCAATGCACCAATCTTCCGGCACCATCCCTGTTTCTAATGACGTTTGACATATTTCCGTCATAGCCCCTGCTATTTCTGCACTAACTTCCCTCAATGTCCTAGGGAATATCCTATCAGGACCTGGAGACTTATCCACTTTTATATTCTTCAAAAGTGTCCGTACCTCCTCTTCTTTAATCCTCCTAATTTCCATCACTACTCTACTTGTTTCGCTTACCTCACATAATTCAATATCCTTCTCCTCGGTAAATACCGAAGAAAAGAAATTGTTTAATATCTCCCCCATTTCTTCCGGCTCAGCACATAGCTGTCCACTCTGACTCTCTAATGGACCAATTTTATCCCTCACTATCCTTTTGCTATTGACATATCTGTAGAACCCCTTGGGGTTTACTTTTACATTACTTGCCAAAGCAGCCTCATATCTTTTTTTCGCTTTTCTAATTTCCTTTTTAAGATTCCTTTTACATTCTTTATATTCCTCAAGAACCTCATTTACTCCCTGCCGCTTATATTTATTGTATATCTCCCTCTTTTTCCGAACCAAGTGTCCAATTTCCCTGGAAAACCACGGCTCTTTCAAATTATTATTCTTTCCTTTCCACCGAACAGGGACATAAAGACTCTGTACTCTCAAAATTTCACCTTTAAATATCCTCCATTTCTCTATTATATCCTTTTCATAAAACAACAATTTCCATTTCACTCCTTTTAAATCCTTTCTCATCTCCTCAAAATTAGCCTTTCTCCAATCCAAAATCTCAACCCTTGGTCCAGATTTGACCTTCTCCATAATGATATTGAAACTAATGGCATTATGATCACTAGACCCAAAGTGCTCCTCAACACATACCTCCGTCACCTGACCCATCTCATTTCCTAACAGGAGGTCCAACACTGCCCCTTCTCTGGTAGGCACCTCTACGTATTGCTGCAAAAAACTATCCTGCACACATTTTACAAACTCCAAACCATCCAGCAATTAACAGAATGTGATTCCCAGTCTATATACGGAAAATTGAAATCACCCACAATCACCACTCTGTGCTTACTACTAATATCTGCTATCTCCTTACATATTTGCTCTTCCAATTCTCGTTCCCTATTTGGCGGTCTATAATACACCCCTATAAGTGTTGCTAAACCTTTCTCATTTCTGAGTTCCACCCAAACAGCCTCCTTAATCGAGCCTTCTAGTCTGTCCTGCCAAAGCACTGCTGTGATATCCTCCCTGACAAGCAATGCAACACCCCCACCTCTTGCCCCTCCGATTCTCTCACATCTGAAACAATGAAATCCTGGAATATTTAATTGCCAATCGCAACCCTCCTGCAACCATGTTTCACTGATCGCCACAACATCATACTTCCAGATGTCAATCCAGGCTCTAAGCTCATCCACCTTTCTTACAATGCTCCTAGCATTAAAATATACACATTTAAGGGACCCATCATTTCTTATTCTCAGTTTATTTCTTTTCCCTTCTTTCTCTCCTACATATTGGGTCTGAGTGTTTCCCTTTTCTGCCTCCTGCCTCACACACTGCCTATTAGCTATCTGTGTTTGAGTCCCTCCCCCCAACCGTACTAGTTTAAAGTCTCCGCAGTTATTTTAGCAAATCTCCCCGCCAGGATATTGGTTCCCCTCGGGTTCAGATGCAACCCGTCCTTTTTGTACAGGTCATACTTCCCCCAGAAGAGGTCCCAATGATCCAGAAACTTGAAACCCTGCTCCCTGCACCAGTTCCTCAGCCACGTATTTATCCTCCACCTCACTCCATTCCTATTCTCACTATTGCGTGGCACAGGCAGTAAGCCTGAGATTATTACTTTGGAAGTCCTTTTTTTTAACTCTCTTCCTAGCCCCCTGAATTCTCCTTTCAGGACCTCTTCCCTTATCCTACCTATATTGTTGGTACCTATATGTACCACGACCTCTGGCTCCTCTCCCTCCCCTTTCAGGATATCCTGGACACGCTCAGACACATCCCGGACACCGGCACCAGGGAGGCAAACCACCATCCGGGTCTCCCGACTGCGTCCACAGAAACGCCTATCTGACCCCCATAGAGTCCCCTATTACTACTGCTCTCCTCTTCCTTTCCCTACCCTTCTGAGCAACAGGGCCAGACTCCTTGCCAGAGGCCCGGGCACCGTCGTTGCCCCCAGGTAGGCTGTCCCCCCCAACAGCACTTAAACAGGAGTACTTATTTCCAAGGGGTACATCCACCGGGGTACTCCCTAGTCCCTGCCTCTGTTCCTTGCCCCCCCTAACAGTGACCCACTTGTCTACCTCCCGTGGTCTAGGAGTGACCACCTCCCTGTAACTCCTATCTATAACCTCCTCACTCTCCCTGATCAGACGGAGGTCATCAATCTGCCGCTCCAGGTTCCTAATACGGTCCCTTAGGAGCCCCATCTCGTCACACCTGGCGCAGATGTGGATGTCTGGAAGACTATCAGACTCCCAGATTCCCCACATCCGACACCCAGAACAAAAAACTGCCCTGGCAGTCATACTCTCCAAACAAAGCCCCGCGCTCGGTTACTAAACCTACCGCCCGGCCGCTACTCCAACCGCTCCAACCGCCCACCCAAAAGAACTGAGTGATCTCCTGGGAGAGGCGAAAAACCGGATAAAAAACCCAGGCCAATTTGGGAAAAAATCCGGGAAATTCCTCTCCGACCCCAAGCTAGGCGATCGAAACTAGTCCGGGAGATCACACAGGTCTTACTCCTTACTATCCCCACACAATCCCCACACAATCCCCACACAATCCCCACACAATCCCCACACAATCCCCACACAATCCCCACACACTACTTCCCAAGCAACACAGCTTGGTGCTGCTTGCTGCTGCTTGCTGCTGCTTGCTGCTGCTGCTGCTTGAGATTTTGAGATTTTGTGTCGAGACCCTTCGTCAGCGATGGGAGTCAGTAGGTTTGTAGTAGATGTCGGTTGTGTCTCCTGTGATGGAGATGCTGAGATCCAGAAACGGTAGGGAGATGTTGGAGATGCTCCGTGAACTTGAGTGGAAATTAGTGGTGAAGTTGATGAAGTCAGTGAGTTCTGCATGGGTGCATGGGGCAGCACCAATGCAGTCGTCAATGTAGCGGAGGTAGAGTTGGGGGATAGGGCCAGTGTATGCCTGGAACAGTGATTGTTCGATGTACCCTCCAAAGAGGCAGGCATAGCTGGGGCCCATGCAAGTGCCCATAGTTACGCCTTGGATTTGGAGGAAGTGGGAGGAGTCGAAGGAGAAGTTGTTGAGGGTAAGGACCAGCTTTGCTAGGCGGAGGAGAGTTTTAGTAGACGGAAATTGGCTGGTTCTGTGGTCAAGGAAGAAACGGAGGGCTTTAAGACCTTCCTGGTGGGGGATGGAGGTGCAGAGTGATTGGACATCCAAGGTAAAGATGAGGGAATGGGGGCCTGGAAAACAGAAGTCATTAAAGAGACGAAGAGCGTGTGAGTTGTCTTGGACATAGGTAGTGAATGATTGGAGCAGGGGGGATAGGATGGAGTCGAGGTAGGTGGAAATTAATTTGGTGGGACATGAACAAGCAGAAACAATGGGTGTGCCAGGACAGTTCTGTTTGTGGATTTTGGGGAGAAGATAAAATCGGGCCGTGCGGGGCTGGGGAACGATAAGGTTGGAGGCTATGGATGGCAGAGAGACAGAAGTAATACAAGCAGAAATGGTGTGTGATATTAATGTCTGATGCTTGTCTGTGGGGTCATGGTCCAAGGATAAGTAGGAGGAGACGTCTGAGAGTTATCGCCGTGTCTCACAGATCTGATTGAGTTGTTTGAAGTCGTGGCTAGAAAGATCGAAGAGAGCAGAGCTGTATGTAGGGACTTCAGCAAAGCATTCGACAAGAAGCAACATGGCCGGCTGCTGTGGAAGGTCAGATCACACGAGGTACAAAGAGAGATAGCTGAATGGATAGAAAATTGGCTTCATGGAAGGAAGGTGATGGTGGAAGGTTGCTACTCAGACTGGAGGCCTGTGACTAGTGGTGTGCCTTAGGGTTCGATGCTGGGCTCGTTACTGTTTGTCATCTATATCAATGATTTTGATGAGAACACACATGGCAAGATTAGCATGTTTGCTGATAATACAAAACTGGGTGGTTTTGCAGATAGTGAAGATGGTTGTGAAAAATTGCAACAGGATCTTGATCGATTGGCCAGGTGGTCTTAGGAATGATTTAGTTTAGTTTAGAGTTACAGTGTGGAAACAAGCCCTTCGGCCCACCGAGTCCGCAGTGACCAGCGATCTGCACACACTCACACTATCCTACACACATGAGGGACAATTTTACATATCCCAAGCCAATTAACCTACGAAGATAGAAGTATATAAAACTGGCATTGATAGGGTAGATGTTCAGAATCTTTTTCCCAGGGTGGCAATGTCAAAGACTTGGGGGCATAGATGTAAGGTGTCAGGAGGAGGTGTGGGACTAGATTTGGAGTGTGGGAGGAAACTGAAGATCTCAGATAAAACCCTCGTGGTCATGGGGAGAACGTACAAACTCCATAAAGACGGCACCCACTGTCATGATTGAACCTGGGTCCCTGGCGCTGCAAGCGCTGTAAAGCAGCAACTCTACCGCTGTGCCACCATGCAGCCCCATTGATGGAATTTAATACAGAGAAATGTGAGGTGTTGCATTTTGGGACGTCTAACATGGGCAGGACATATACAGTGAATGGTAGGACTCTGGGGAGTGGTGAGAAATCTAGCAGTGCAGGTGAATGGTTCCTTGAAGGTCGAGTCACAGGTAGATAAAATGGTCAAAAAAGCTTGTGGCACATTGGCCTTCATCAGTCAGAGTATTGAGTATAGAAGTTGGGAGAATATGTTGCAGTTGTTTAAGATGTTGGTGAGGTATTCTGTTCTTGGCGCTATATTAAAGCAAAGATGTTGTCAAACAGGAACAGGTACAGAGAAGATTTACGAGGATTTTGCCAGGTCTAGAGGGTGTGAGCTATAGGGAGAGGTTGGGTAGGCTGAGTCTCTATTCGATGGAGCGTAGGAGGATGGGGGGAGATGAGGGGAGAGGTATACAAAATCATGAGAGGAATAGATCGGGTAGGTGCACAAAGTCTTTCACCCAGAGTTGGGGAATCGAGGACCAGAGGACAAAGGTTCAAGGTGAAGGGGAAAAGATTTAATAGTAATCTGAGGGGTAACTTTTTCCACACAGAGGGTGGTGGTTGTATGGAACAAGTTAGAGAGGCTACAGAAGTTTCACAAGGATGTTGCTGGGACAGGAAGGTGCGAGATATAAGGTCAGGGTTGTTTTTTTCTTGGAGTGAAGGAGACGAAGGGGTTTATTAAATCATGAGGGGCAGAGATAGGATTTGTGATCTCATTCATTTCACCAGGGTAGAGGAGTTTAATTGTACAAAGTCTGTCTGAACTGGGTGGTATTAATGACAAGGATAGGTTGGACTGATTTGGATCGTTTTCTTTGGAGTACTGGAGGTTGAGGGGAGAACTGATAGAAGTATATACAATTAGCACTGATAGGGTAGACGTTCAGAATCGTTTTCCCAGGGTGGCAATGTGAAAGACTTGGGGGAATAGCTTTAAGGTGAGAGGGGGAAAGTTTAAAGTGCTGCCCTAGGAGCTGCGGCTTACCTGCAGTCCGCCTGTCTTTGTGTTTTTATGTTGTTTTTTTGTCTTGATTGGACTGTAAATGTGATGTAGTTTTTTGGGGGTTGTGTACTATGGGGGGGCAGGAACTGTAAATGTAAAATTGTCTCTTCCGAACGGAGACGCGACCTTTTGTTTCAGGGTCGTGTCTCCGTTCCCGCTGCGGCCTACCATCGGCCATGCACCTGGAGCTGGCGGCCTCCACCTGGGACTCACCTGTGTAGGCTCCGGCCGCGTGGATGTCGGAAGCTCGCAGGCCCCTGGGTGGGGGGCGACATCGGGAGCTCTGGCAGCGGCAGCGTCTTCGCCCGCCCCGAATCGCGGGGCTTGGGTCGGCCCGCCGCGGACATTTCACCGTCCGGCGCGGCCTGAAATAGGCCGCGGGATTTTCTCTGCCCGGCGGGGGCTTCAATGTCGGGAGCCATGACCACCCGACGTGCAGCGGCAGCGGCAGCGGTGGCTTCTTCGCCCGCCCCGAGTCGCGGGGCTTAGTTTGACCCGCTGCGGACATTTCACCGTCCGGCGCGGCCTGGAGCGTGGCAACTTCAACAGCCTGACCGCGGGAGACGGCAGGTGTAGAGAAAAGACATTCTGGCCTTCCATCACAGTGAGGAGGTGACTGGAGGAGACTCACTGTGATGGATGTTTCTTTTTGTTTGATTGTGTGTGTTATTGCTTATTTTTATTGCTCTTATTGTTGGACTGTGGGTAATCTTTCATTTCACTGCACATTTATGTAAATGTGACAAATAAACTTGACGATTTGACTTGAGGTGTGGGATTAGATTTTACACAGAGGGTGGTGGGTGCCTGGAATGAGTTGGAGGTGGAGTTAGATGCAATAGTAGTGTTTAAGAGCCTTTTAGACAGGCACAGGGATATGCAGGAATGGAGCGATATGGACAACGTGCAGGCAGATGGGATTAGTTTGACGGCATCATGACTGGTGCAGATATTGTGGACGAGTGGACTGTTTCTGTGCTGTACTGTTCTATGTTCCAACGTGAGCAGGGAAAGAGTTAAATGGGACCTTTCATACACAGAGTGGACTGGATTCATGGAAGATACAACCAGAGGAGGTGGTATATGGGAGTACAATTACGACAGTTACATGTCGTTTGGACAGGTATGTGGATGGGAAAGGTGTCGAGGGATATATGCCAGGCATGTGACATACCGTAGAGAACTGCGTCCAGACGCAGTGGCTTTGCCCTCCCCCATCGTGCCCACCCCACCCCACCCCACCCCACCCCACCCCACCCCACCCCACCCCACCCCACCCCATCCCACCCCACCCCAGCCCAGCCCAGCCCAGCCCAGCCCACCCCACCCCACCCCACCCCACCCCACCCCACCCCACCCCACCCCACCCCACCCCACCCCACCCCAGCCCACCCCACCCCACCCCACCCCACCCCACCCCACCCCACCCCACCCCAGCCCAGCCCAGCCCAGCCCAGCCCAGCCCACCCCACCCCACCCCACCCCACCCCACCCCACCCCACCCCACCCCACCCCACCCCACCCCACCCCAGCTCACCCCACCCCACCCCATCCCACCCCACCCAACCCCACCCCAGCCCACCCCACTTTAGTGCCTGATACCATGCAGGGTCAGCGTTCTGGGGGATCGGGGCCTTCGGGGAGTTATGCTAAGGCGGCTGCTTCAGCTGCTTCGGCTGCTCCTCTGGGGAACTCCATGAGGAACCTACCCTTTGAACATGGGGTCAGGTGCTACATGCCCCCCCAAATGAACGTGGAGGACTGCGCGGCTGCTGTGGCAGTGGCAGCCAAGCCTGCATGCATTGTGTATGTGGGAAAAATGTTTGGGAAGGGCGTGTTCTTTCTGGAGTCCGTTGAGGGGGTGAACGCAACTGTATGTAAAGGGGTCACAGTGGGTGGACTTTTCTTACAGGTCCTATCCAACGTCCCGCCCTGCATCAAGAACGAGGCCCTCCTTCCCCACCTTCATACCCTGGGGAAGATCCTCACCGACATCACCCCAATACCCATGGGGTTCCGCAGGAAGGACTTGCAGCACGTTCTCTCCCTCCGGCACCAGTTGACAATGTTGCTGGACCGGGAGGAGGTGGTCGACGGGCACTTCTGTGTCCAGCAGGATGGGCGAGACTTCACCATCTTCTGGACATCGGAGCGTCCGAGGTGCCACGCCTGCAAGGAAGTGATATTCGGAGGAATTGCCCCAAATCCCGGGCGGAGGCCTCCGCCTCCGGTGCCACTAACCCCCCTCCCCCCCCCACTCCCACTCCCCCTGTAGTTGATTCAGGGAACCCTGGGGATGGGGAGGGTCAAAAGAATGGGGGCAAGGTGGCGAAGAAGATAAGGCACCTGGGGAACAAACCCCCCGGGGATAAGACTTTACCACCCATCCCGTCACCTCCCGTTAGGGAGTCCGCAAGCCCCATAATCCAGCCGGGGATGGAGGGGATTGGGCGGGAGGAGGGGGAGCTACAGACTAGGGTTGCTCAGGTGACCCCAGAGTCTGTGAGCTCCTCCCATTCGAAAAAAAGAAGGAGGAATCTCTCCAGGGAGGAGCAGAAGGGGGACATAGGGGAATCTTCCAGTGGGGCGGGGAGTGCTGTGGTGGAGGATGATTCCTGCCCTCTGGTTCAGGCCCCGGTTCCATGCTCTGAAGGGGTTTCTGGGGAGGGTGGTGATGGGGACCACTCGGGTGTAATGGAGCAGGGAGAGATTCCTGTTGGGGAGGGAATCCCGATTCATGCACCCGAGGAAGCCCAGGAGCAACCCACCCAGGACGAGGTTGAGAACACGCCTGTGGAGTTAGGGATAGTAGGCGGGGAGGGGGAAGGGGAAACCAGCCCTTCTATCCCACAGGACCTGGCTCCAGAGGGACTCCCTGAGTCTGGGGCACCAGAGTCCACTCTGGGCCCAACTGGTGGAGGGATAGACCCCACTGTCAATGGTCTTGACTGCCCAGGTACACCCGAGGAAGGCCCCTCTGCCACTGGCCCCACGGTGGGGACTGAGGTGGAGGTGAGACCAGAGGGTGGGGAAGAGGCAACCGCTGCGCAGGGTGGGGCGGGAGTCTCAAGCACAGAAGGTGTGTCCAAGGATGGGAATGGTGACTCCATCTGCAGTGGGGGGGTGGAAGGGGACTCCTCGGACAATGAGTCGATGGATGTTCTCGCTGCCCCCGACGCCACTCCTCTCATTCCAGTGGAGGAGATCCGCGAGTTCATCGCGGCCACCGAAGGAGCCCAACATCGGCCCAAACTGGCCTCCCTCAGGTGGCCGAACTTACAAGGGGTCACCAGCTCCCTGAACCTCATCCTCAGAAGGAAGGGGAGGGGAAAGGGAGGGACGGGGGTGAAGGGAGGGACGGGGGTGAAGGGAGGGATGGGGGTGAAGGGGAACGACCGGCGTCAGCTCAGGTCTTTCTTGGACGACCTGGAAAAGGACGCCGAGGCCCAGAGCAGCGTCGTTCCTGCTGAGGGTAGAGGGACCAGTAGAGTGTCCCTTGTTGCCAAGATCCGGAAGGTGAAACGCACTGCCAATCCATCTAGGGTCCGTAGCGGCAAAGGCGACTCTGCTGTCAGTGACCAGGGGACTGGTGAGAGGATCTAGTGTACTCCTGACATGGCCATCACCATAGCCAGTTATAACATAAATGGCAGCAGGGGGCCTCTCCGCAGGTTTAACCATCTCTCAACCCTGAGGGATGGGAAATATGCGGTGAGCTTCCTGCAGGAAACCCACACCATCCCAGGAGACGAGTCCACCTGGCTCCTGGAGTGGAGTGGTGAGGTCTTCATGAGCCACCTCAGCTCCATTTCCAGTGGGGTGGCCATTTTGCTGGCCCCGAATTTCCGGCCAGAAATCTTAAAGGTCCAGGAATTGGTGCCAGGCCGCTTGCTTCACCTGGCCGTGCGCCTGGATGGCGAGCCGTTGCATTTTGTCAACGTGTACGCCCCCAAGCCCGCCGTGTTGCAGACGTGACTGTTCCGGGAGGTGTCTACCCTTTTGAGCTCCATCGACCCTGGCGACTGCGTGATCCTCGGGGGGGATTTCAACTGTACCCTTGAGGAAGGAGACCGTTCCGGTATCCAGCGCGGCCAGGAGTCGGTGAAGAAGTTGACGGAGCTCCTGGGCTCCTTTGACTTGTAGACACCTGGAGGAACCTCCACCCTGACTCTAGAGCCTTCTCCAGAAGGTCAGAGGGGGATGGTTCTCGCATTGACCGCCTGTACATTTCTCGGGCGTACGTCTCCCGTGTCTCGGCGGCCTCCATGCGGCCGATGCCTTGCTCGGACCACCACCTGGTGTGGGCGGAGTTTACCCCGCTGCGCACGAGGGGAGGGTCCGCATACTGGCACTTTAACAACCGGCTGCTGGAGGATCGCCGCTTCCGGGACTCGTTTGTGAGGTTCTGGACCACTTGGAAGGGGAAGAGGGGAGGTTTTCACTCCCTGCGGCTATGGTGGGACGTGGGCTAGGCCCACATCCGGCGTTTCTGTCAGGAGTACACTAGGGGGTCTACCAAGAGACGCGATACCAAGGTCAGACAGCTCGGGAGTGAGCTGCTCGATTTGGATTCGCGTCTAAGTCAAACCGGTGGGGACCCGACCCTCTGGAGGGAATACCAGGAGAAGAAGGACGCGCTGAAGGAGCTGCAGTTACAACAATCATGAGGTGCGTACGTGAGGTCGCGGATCCAAACGCTCCACGATTTGGACCGCGGTTCACCCTTCTTCTACTCACTGGAGAAGTGGCGAGGAGTCCGTCAGCAGTTAGTGGAGCTGCTCACTGACGATGACTCCCCCGTCACCGAACCAGAAGACATCAACGCGGCGGTTCGTTCCTTTTATGGGACCTTGTTTTCACCGGATAGCTCCGGCGTGGACGAGTGCAGTGATCTGTGGGAAGGTCTAACCACGGTCGGCCCGGAGGGTGCCGAGCGTCTGGACGCCCCCCTGACACTAGACGAACTGACCGCGGCCCTCCATCAGATTCAAAGGGGCAAATCCCCTGGCCTGGACGGCCTGACAGCAGAGTTCCTCCGCACTTTCTGGGGGACCCTGGGGGAGGACTACACCATGGTCCTGAGGGAGAGCCTGGCGACTGGGGAGATGCCCCTGTCTTGGCGGAGGGCTGTAGTGGTCCTTCTGCCCAAGAAGGGTGATCTCCGCCTACTAAAGAACTGGCGCCCGGTCTCCCTCCTCTGTACCAACTACAAGGTCTTTGCTAAGTCAATGGCCAACCGTCTGGGCCCAGTGCTGGCCCAAGTGATCCACCCTGACCAGTCTTACACAGTCCCGGGCCGGTCCATCCAGGACAATATCCATCTGGTCCGGGACCTGGTCTACCTGGCTCAGGAGACCGGTGTACCCACTGCCTTTCTCTCCCTTGACCAGGAGAAGGCTTTCGACAGGGTGGATCACGAGTATCTGGTGAGGACTCTGCGGGCGTTTGGGTTTGGACCGCACTTTGTGGCCCGGATCCGACTTCTATACGCCACTGTGGAGTGCCTCATCAAGGTCAACGGATCCTTGACGGCCCCCATTCCCTTCCGCAGAGGAGTACGTCAGGGCTGCCCCATGTCAGGCCAACTGTACGCCATCTGTGTGGAGCCATTCCTTAGTCTGCTTCGGAGGAGGTTGACGGGCATGGTTCTACGCGAGCCAGATATGGAGGTGGTCCTCTCGGTCTATGCCGATGACGTGCTCCTCATGGTCACTGACCCCGCTGATCTGCAGAGGATGCGCGAGTGCCAACGAGTCTCCTCGGCCGCCTCCTCTGCAAGGATCAATTGGGGGAAATGTTCTGGACTCTTGGTGGGTCCCTGGCAGGTGGACTCCCTCCCTGAGTGAGGAGATGCAGTTTTTCACGTGGAGCACCACGCGCCTCCTTTACTTGGGAGTCTACCTGAGTCCTGTCGCGGAGACCTGGCTGGCGAACTGGCAGGAGCTGGAGTTGAAAGTCGTCGCCCGGCTGGGGCCCTGGTCAGGTCTCCTCAGCGTGCTTTCCTACCGGGGCAGGGTGTTGGTCATTAACCAACTCGTGGCTTCCCTGCTCTGATACAGATTGACCACATTGGTCCCATCAGCCACTTTTGCTGGGATCATCCAGAAGAGGTTGGTGGACTTCTTCTGGGGCAACGGAAAGCACTGGGTCTCTGCAGTGGTCCTGAGTCTCCTGATTGAGGAGGGCGGGCAGTCGCTGGTGTGTATCTGCACCCAGTTGGCGGCTCTCCGCCTCAGGACTCTGCAGAGATACCTGTACTCGGAGCGTCCTCCCAGGTGGCACGTGCTGGCGACGCACTTTTTCCAACGGGACCGCTGCCTTCAAGCAGGTACGCGGATCCCGATGGTGGGCGTCAGCCGTGCTATCCTGCTGGGAATGCCCGGCTTCTACTCGGGACTTGCTGAGAGTCTGGAACCTGGTTGCTGTCGACCGGGCCCCCCCTCCGCAGACGGAGGGCGGCGGCCCAGGCGTGAGAGCAGCCGGCCCTTGTCCTGCCCCGCTGGGTGTCGGAGAGGCTCAAATGTGTGGAGCACCTGCGGCTGAGCAAACCCCCGCTCAGCCGGAAGTATTCGTCGGACCGAGGCGCCGTAATCCTTCCCGGGAGCCGGTCCCACAAAACATGAGTCGCATTTCCTCGACACCCTTCATCTCCCTCCGAGACGCAGGGAGGCGTGTCCTGTACAGGCTCCTCCTCCACACCCTGCACTTCCTCGCCCTGGTCCACCGTCCGGACACTAAGTGGCGGTCGGTGTTGCCTTCCGGTCGCGAGGTGACCCCGCGGTGGGGGTCCCTCTACGCAGGGATTCTGCCCCTCTCCATCGGGGACCTGGGGTGGAAGATATTACACCGAGGAGTCCCCTGCAACCTGTTCCTCGCGCGGTTCACAGACTCGCCAGCCGCCTGCCACTTTTGCGGGTTGCAAGAGTCTGTGTACCACGTGTCAGGTGACGGAGGTATGTGTTGAGGAGCACTTTGGGTCTAGTGATCATAATGCCATTAGTTTCAATATCATTATGGAGAAGGTCAAATCTGGACCAAGGGTTGAGATTTTGGATTGGAGAAAGGCTAATTTTGAGGAGATGAGAAAGGATTTAAAAGGAGTGAAATGGAAATTGTTGTTTTATGAAAAGGATATAATAGAGAAATGGAGGATATTTAAAGGTGAAATTTTGAGAGTACAGAGTCTTTATGTCCCTGTTCGGTGGAAAGGAAAGAATAATAATTTGAAAGAGCCGTGGTTTTCCAGGGAAATTGGACACTTGGTTCGGAAAAAGAGGGAGATATACAATAAATATAAGCGGCAGGGAGTAAATGAGGTTCTTGAGGAATATAAAGAATGTAAAAGGAATCTTAAGAAGGAAATTAGAAAAGCGAAAAAAAGATATGAGGCTGCTTTGGCAAGTAATGTAAAAGTAAACCCCAAGGGTTTCTACAGATATGTCAATAGCAAAAGGATAGTGAGGGATAAAATTGGTCCATTAGCGAGTCAGAGTGGACAGCTATGTGCTGAGCCGGAAGAAATGGGGGAGATATTAAACAATTTCTTTTCTTCGGTATTTACCGAGGAGAAGGATATTGAATTATGTGTGGTAAGTGAAACAAGTAGAGTAGTGATGGAAATTAGGAGGATTAAAGAAGAGGAGGTACGGACACTTTTGAAAAATATAAAAGTGGATAAGTCTCCAGGTCCTGATAGGATATTCCCTAGGACATTGAGGGAAGTTAGTGCAGAAATAGCAGGGGCTATGACGGAAATATGTCAAACGTCATTAGAAACGGGGATGGTGCCGGAAGATTGGCGCATTGCGCATGTTGTGCCTTTGTTTAAAAAAGGTTCTAAAAGTAAACCTAGCAATTATAGACCTATTAGTTTGACGTCTGTGGTGGGAAAATTAATGGAAAAGATACTTAGGGACAATATATATAATTATTTGGATAATCAAGGCCTGATTAGAAACAGTCAACATGGATTTGTGCCTGGAAGGTCATGTTTGACTAATCTTCTTGAATTTTTTGAAGAGGTTACCAGGGAAATTGATAAGGGCAAGGCTGTGGATGTTGTCTATATGGACTTCAGTAAGGCATTTGACAAGGTTCCACATGGAAGGTTGATTAAGAAGGTTAAATCGTTGGGTATTAATAGTGAGGTTGCAAGATGGATTCAACAATGGCTGAATGGGAGATACCAGAGGGTAACGGTTGACAATTGTATGTCAGGTTGGAGGCCAGTGTCTAGTGGAGTACCCCAAGGATCTGTGTTGGGTCCACTGTTGTTTGTCATTTACATTAATGATCTGGATGATGGTGTGGCAAATTGGATTAGTAAATATGCAGATGATACTAAGATAGGTGGAGTAGTTGATAGTGAGGTAGATTTTCAAAGTCTACAGAGAGACTTGGGCCTTTTGGAAGGGTGGGCTGAAAGATGGCAGATGGAGTTTAATGCTGATAAGTGTGAGGTGCTGCATTTTGGTAGGACAAATCAAAATAGGACGTACAGGGTAAATGGTAGGGAATTGGGGAATGCAGTGGAACAGAGGGATCTGGGAATAACTGTGCATTGTTCCCTGAAGGTGGAATCTCATGTGGATAGGGTGGTGAAGAAGGCGTTTGGTATGCTTGCCTTTATAAATCAGAGCATCGAGTATAGAAGTTGGGATGTAATGTTGAAATTGTACAGGGCATTGGTGAGGCCGAATCTGGAGTATGGTGTGCAGTTCTGGTCGCCAAATTATAGGAAGGATGTCGACAAAATGGAGAGGGTACAGAGGAGATTTACTAGAATGTTGCCTGGGTTTCAGCACTTAGGCTACAGAGAGAGGTTGAACAGGTTGGGTCTTTATTCTTTGGAGCGTAGAAGGTTGAGGGGGGACTTGATAGAGGTTTTTAAAATTTTGAGAGGGACGGACAGAGTTGACGCGGGTAAGCTTTTCCCTTTGAGAGTGGGGAAGATTCCAACAAGGGGACATAGCTTCAGAATTGAGGGACAAAGGTTTAGGGGTAACATGAGGGGGAACTTCTTTACTCAGAGGGTGGTGGCTGTATGGAATGGGCTTCCGGTGGAAGTGGTGGAGGCTGGCTCGATTTTATTATTTAAGAGTAAATTGGATAGGTATATGGATAGGAGGGGATTGGAGGGTTATGGTCTGAGTGCAGGTAGATGAGACTAGGTCAGGGAGAATGGTCGGCGTGGACTGGTAGGACCGGACAGGCCTGTTTCCATGCTGTAGTTGTTATATGTTATATGTTATATGTTATATAAATGGGAAGCGAAGCTATTAGTTAAGGATAAAGAGTCACCTTTGCTAAAACATTTAATTAATACATTGTTGAAAACAGTTAAAGTTAATGATAAAAGATTTTTTTTAACAGCTAAAACTCCATTAGTAAAAAATAGATTATTGCCGTTTGCTTGGAATAATCAAATACTACAACTCTGGGAACAGAAGGGTATTAAAAATATAGGAGATTGCTATGAAGGAAATAACTTTTTGACATTTTCTCAATTGAGAAACAAATATCAAATTCCAGGGAATAGTATTTTTTTCTATTATCAATTACAATCTTTTTTAAGGGAAAAGTTAGGTAATTCAATGTCTCTATTTCAGATTAAAGGAATGGAATCCTTGATTCAGGGCAAGGGAATAAAAAAAATTATATCATCAATGTATAAATTATTACAAAAATCTAGTCCAAAGATAGGAATTCAAAAATTAAGACAAAGATGGGAAACAGATCTTAATATTATTATTGATGAACCAAGTTGGGAAAGACTGTGTTTAGATAGTATGAAAAATACTATTAATGTGAGATATAGTTTAGTACAATATAATTTTTCACATCAACTATATTTAACCCCGAAAAAATTAAACAATTTTAAACCAAACTCATCTGAAATTTGTTTTAGATGCAACCAAGACGTGGGCACTTTTTTACACTCTACATGGGCATGTCAGAAGGTAACTCCTTTTTGGAAAGACCTAAAAAAAAATTTGGAACAATTGATGAATAAGATCATACCAATGGATTCAAGGTTGTTTTTATTGGGAGATACAAAAGGAATATTACCAAAGCTAATTTTAGATAAACATCAGGAAAGATTTCTCAAAATAGCAGTAGCAAAAAAATGTGTAGCGGTCACTTGGAAAGATCAAAATGAAATAAGATTTGAAAGATGGCAAGCAGAAATGTGTAGTTGTATCCCATTAGAAAAAGCAACGTATAATCTGAGAAATGGATATGACTTCTTCTTGAAGGTGTGAACCCATTCATTTTAAAGCTAGGATTAAGAATTGGAAATATTTAAATTCAGGATTGTTTTGATACCTTTAATAAGAATTTAATAAGAAATTACTCGGAAGTGACTCCTTCTGGACTCCAGGTTTCTTTCTTTCTCTCTTTCTTTTGCTTTTTCTTTTTCCTTCTTTTTAACTGGGGGTGGGGGGAAGGGGGGGTGTGGGAGGGGAGATAATACAGAGCAATACATGTATAATCGAATTTATAATGTAGTTATTATTGTTTACTATGAAATGTAAAATGTATGAGTTCTGTTAAAACTTAAATAATTTTTTTTTTTTTAAAACAACAACAAAAACAGTGGTCGGGCTGATCACCAACGGTGATGAAACAAAATACAGAGCGGAGGTGCAGAACCTGGCGGACTGGTGCTCTGATAACAACCTGTCCCTAAATACCACCAAGACCAAGGAGCTGATCATCAACTTCTGTAGGTCACACAACGGGTAATATGCCCCGATCTTTATCAACGGGGACAGTGTGGAGAGAGTGTCCAGCTTCAAGTTTCTGGGCACTCACATTTCGGAGGACCTAACATGGTCCAATAACACTGCTGCGCTGGTCAAGAAGGCACAGCAACGATTGTTCTACGTAAGAGCACTGAAAAAGTCTGGTCTACCCCAACAGCTGCTGACGACCTTCTACCGCTGTACCATAGAGAGCATCCTAACACATGGCATCCCTGTGTGGTATCTCAGCTGCATGGAGGCAGAGAGGAAAGCTCTTCAGTGGGTAGTCCATAAAGCTCATAGGACTATCGGAACACAGCTACCAGCCTTGGAGGGCATCTACAACACACGATGCCTCAGAAAAGCAACCAGCATCCACAAAGACTCTTCACACCCCTGCAACTATCTGATCAAACTTCTACCATCGGGCAGATGATACAAGGCCTTCTACGCCCACACCTCCAGACTCAGGAACAGCTTCATCCCCAAGGCCATAGCTGCTATGAACCGGTCCTGTTAGGCCGGATGGTCCCATTGCACAGTGAACCGGCACAGACCTACTTGCACTTTATTCTGTTTTAAAACTGTTACAATTTGTTTCATTGGGTTGTTTAAATTAATACTGACTAGCTAATTAATTTATTGCATCGTATGGGAGGCGCATTCCCAATCTCGTTGTACCCCTGTACAATGACAATGAAGATATATTGTATTGTATTGTATTGTATTGCAACAGGAATGATGCTGTGTTTCCATTTGCAGCCCTCATTCCACCACACAGCTCAATGCTGCCATGTTGGATAATGCTGAAGTGGAGGATAAAGTCTGTCATTGAGATGTCGGGCTGAACAGCCTGTACTTCCACAGTAATTTCTAAATAATTCACTCGCTCCTGCAGACTTTACAGATTGCAATCAAAGTATTTCATGAGTTAATTCTGCTGTATTTTTAACAGGAAGCACAAAGACTGAGAACAAAGGCCTTTTCACGTCAAGGAAACAAATGTTTGGTGAAATGTTTCAGATGCAAATTAAGCAACAGATGCAAACTAGAAACGCAAACTAGTAAACATGGAGGGGGGGGGGGCTGGGTGAATGGGTGCGAGTTGGTGGGGAAAGTGGCACAATTTCGATGGCAAATTACTGTTCGAGTCATGGGGTCATGCAGCACTGATAAAGGCCTGTACTTGTCCAAGTGTCTTTTAAATGTTGTTATAATATCTGCCACAACTACCTCCTCTGGCAGCTCATTCCATGTATCCACCACCCTCTGATGAAAATGTTGCCCCTCAATGTTTGTGTAAAACCTTGGCCCTCTCAACTTAACCTTCTGTCCTCTGGTTTTTGATTCCCCTACACTGAGTAAAAAACTACACCTTGATCCTAACTTCCCTCATGATTTTATACAGCTATCATAAGATCTGATGAAGGATCTCGACCCATTCCTTCTCTCCAGAGATGATGCCTGCCCTGCTGTGTCACTCCAGCTTTGTGTCTATCTTCGATGTAAACCAGCATCTGCAGTTCCTTCCTACACATATCATAAGATCACCTCTCAGCCTCCTGCACTCCAAGGAATAAAGTCCAAGCCTGCCCAACCTCTCCCTATAGCTCAGCCCCTCAAGTCCTGGCAACATCATTGTAAATCTTCTCTGCACTATTTCCAGCTTACTGATAACCTTTTTATAGCAGGGTGACCAAAACTGAACACAGGACTGCAAATGTAATAAAACGTAACTACAGATGCAGGTTCATCTGGCTTCCCGACGGGCCGTGCAGACAGAAGGCTTCCCGATGGGCTGCAGCTGTGGACTGGGAACGCGGCCCGAGGCCTTTATTGAGGCGCCGCTGTCTCGATGCCTCTCGGATCGCCGCGTAAAGCCCGGGTCGGGTCCGGCCAGAGCCTCGTGGGTTGGACGGAGGGGCCGGGCCTCGTGGGCTGGAGTCCGGATCGCCGGAGTGGCCGACGGAGCCCGTGGCTGGGGCCCGGGTCGGCACCACGGAGGCGTGAAGTGGGACGTCGACAGCGGTGAGGCCTCGGCGGCGGTGAAGCAGCGGCAGCGGTGAAGCTTCGCGATGATAGGGCCTCGGGAGGCAGTGAAGCCTCGCAGCGATACCTTGCGGGTGGACCCGCAGTCGACGGTCGATGAGAGCGTGGAGGACCACCGTGAGGGGGGAGGGGAAGAATAATGGAGGACAATGGGGGGGGGGGGGGCGTGACGGAGGTAGGTGGAGAACAATGGACAATGGGAGGGGGGGAGAACAAAGGACAATGGGGACCCGGTGTGGGGGGACCGCTGTGGGGGGGGGGGGGGGGGGAGAACAAAAGGAGGAGCCGGCGTGCTTTGTAACTTTGTCGGTGCAGTAGGTGGCTGCCATTTGTATACATTGGGTATGGAGCAAAGAATTTCACTGTGTCGAGCCACATGTGACAGTAAGGTATTCCATTCCATTATACCAAACACAAAACATGCTGGAGTAACTATCTATTTAGGCAACTATCTAAGATCCCTGAGCTCTACAACACTCTCTAGGGCCCTACCAATCACTGTGATTCTGCCCAACTTTGACTTCCCAAAATGCAACAACTTGCATTGAACTCCAAAGACACAAAAAGCTGGAGCAACTCAGGAATGGGTGACATTTCGGGTCGAGACCCCTCTTCAGATTAGTTAGGGATAAGAGAAACAAGATATAGACAATGATAGGCTCGGCGCAGTAGAGTGTTAGTAGAGGGAAATTGAATGGTTCTGCGGTCGAGGAAGAAACGGAGGGTTTTAAGGCCTTGCTGGTGGGGGATGGAGGTGTAGAGTAAATGAACGTCCACAGTAAAGATGTGGGGGGGTGGGATCGGAAAGTGGAAATAATTGAAGAAATGAAGGACATGTGAGGTACTTGGACATAGGTGGGGAGAGATTGGACCAGGGGGATATTCACTTGGACCATTTGGACTCAAATTCACTTGGACCATCTCCGACACCTCCCTCCCTTTAATGATCTCACCATCTCCATCACAGGAAATAGACTATCGATTGATGTCAATTACAAACCCAATGACTCCCACAACTATCTTGACAACACTTCTTCCCACTCTGCTTCCTGCAAAGACTCTATCCCCTATTCCCGATTCCTCCATCTACTCAGCATCTGTGCCCAAGATGAGGTGCTCCATACTAGGATATCTGAGATGTCCTCATTCCTTAGGGAATGGGGGTTCCCCCCTCCCAACATAGATGAGGCCCCCACTGTTGTCTCCTCAGTACCCCGCAGCTCCGCCCTTGCTCCCCCTCCCCTACACGCAACATTGCCAGAGTCCCCCTAGTCCTTGCGTTTCACCCCATCAGCCGTCGCCTACAGCACATAATCCTCCAACATTTTCGCCACCTCCAATGGGATCATGACATTAGTCGCATCTTCCCATATCTACCCCATTCTACCTTTTACAGAGATTGTTCCCTCCACAACTCCCTGGCTAACTCATCCCTTCCCACCCAAACCACCCCCTCCCCAAGTACCTTCCCCTGCAACCGCAGAAAATGCAATACCTGTCCCTCGACTCTTTCTAGGGACCCCAACAGTCATTTCATGTTAGGCAGAGGTTCACTTGCACCTCCTCCAACCTCATCTACTGTATCAGTTGTTCAAGATGTGGACTCTTATACACTGGCGATACCAAACGTAGACTGGGTGATCATTTCACTGAACCTACCTGATCTCCCGGTTGCTAAACACTTTCATTCCCATTCCCACACAAACCTTTCTGTCCAGGGTCTCCTCCATTGTCAGAGTGAGTCTAAACGCAAATTGGAGGAACAGCATGTCATATTTTGCTTGGGCAGCTTACAACCCAGTTGTATGACTCTAGATATCTCTAACTTCAAGTTAGGCATTCCTTCTCTCTCAATCCCTCCCCCACCAAAGTCACACCAGCTTCTCATTTTCACCCAACAGCTTCTTTGCATATCTTTCATTCATTGTTCTTTATCTCTCTACATCATCGTCTATATCTCTTGTTTGCCTTATACCTGACATGTCTGAAGAAGGGTCTTGACCCATTCCATCTCTCCAGAGATGCTACCTTTCCTGCTGGGTTAGTCCAGCTTTTAGTGTCCATCTTTGGTTTCAACCTGCATCTGCAGGTCCTTCCTATGCATTAAACGTCATCAGCATTTCCTCAGCCCACTTGCTCAGCTGATAGAGACGGTTATAATTATTGATAACCATCTACACCCTCTATGATATCACCCTCTTTAGTGTCATTTGTAAGCTAACTGATTATGCATTCTGCATTCTCATCCAAATCTTTGATATAAACCACAAACAGCACCAATCACTGAGGCACAGCACCAGTCACATGCCTCTCGTCCAAAAAACACCCATTCCATCATCAACCTCAATTCTGTTTGCAGTAACTCCCTAGATTCCATGCAACTTTCAATATTTTCAAATATTCCTATTAAATCTTTTCCCCTTCAACTTAAACGCATGTCCTCTGGTCCGAGATTCACCTATTCTTGTCAAGAGACTCTGTGCATCTACCCAATCTATTCTTCTCATGATTTTATACACCTCAATAAGATCAACCCTCATCCTCCTGTGCTCCAAGGAATAGAGTCCCAGCCTACTCAAACTCCCCCTCTAGCTCAGACCCCTATCGCCCTGGAACCATCCAGTTACTTTAAACTAATACCATCTTGTTTCTGTGAATATTGTAAATCTGATGGACATTCCCTTGGCCACTTCTGCCCTCCTCTGACATCTATATACTAAAACTCTCGTTTGTTATCTTGTTTGTGACTGAACTTCAGCCACAAGGGTGCACGATAGCGCGACAATTTTAGGCCCCACCTTACTCAGCGTCGACACTTTAATGGTAAAAATGGTAGTTTTATTGAAATCGGTGTTATATCTTTAAAGTTATTCACATTTTAATGGTTTTAAAAACCCGCGCAGTCGGGGGAGGGGTGGTCCTTACGTAAGATGGCCGCCGGGTGACTGCGCGTGCGAAGTTTGGGGTGGGGTGTCGCCATTTTCGTTCAGCTTCCACTTCCCGCCAGACGCCCGTTTGGTTTCCCGGCCCAAGTGGGGGGAGGGGGGGGAGGAGAGGAGGGGGAGAGGAGAGGAGGGGAGTAGAGGGGGAGAGGGGAGAAGGGGGGAAGGGAGAGTGGAAGGCGGGGAGGGGGGTAGGTGGAGGGGAGGGGGCAGAGAGGACGGGGAGAGAGGAGGGGGTGATGAAGGGGAGGGGGAATAGGTGAGGGGGATGGGGGACGAGGGAACGGGGGGAGAGAGGGGACGGGGAAGAGAGGGGACAGGAGGGAGAGAAGGGACGGGGGGAGAGGCGGTGGTAAGAGGGGGCGGGGGAGAGGCGGGGGAACAGGGGACGAGGGGGGAGAGGGGACAGGGGGAGAGGACGGGGGGGAGAGAGGACGGGGGGGAGAGAGGACGGGGAGGAGAGAGGACGGGGGGTAGAGAGGACGGGGGGGAGAGAGGACGGGGGGGAGAGAGGACGGGGGGGAGAGAGGACGGGGGGGGGAGAGAGGGCGGGGGGGAGAGAGGACGGGGGGGAGAGAGGACGGGGGAGAGAGGACGGGGGGAGAGAGGACGGGGGGGAGAGAGGACGGGGGAGAGAGGACGGGGGGGGAGAGAGGATGGGGGGGAGAGAGGACGGGGGGAGAGAGGAAGGGGAGGAGAGAGGACGGGGGTGTTGGGGGGGGTGAGGGGGCGGGCGCCGCACGAATACGGGGGCGGGGGTTGGGTCCAGCGGGTCCACTTGGTCCAGTTAGTCTGACCTTTAACTGCACGGCGGCGGCCATGATGGAGACGCCCGGGGTTTGGAGCGGGAGCGGCGGCCATGATGGAGCCGCCCGGGGTCTGAAGCGGGAGCGGCGGCCATGATGGAGCGGCCCGGGGTTTGGAGCGGGAGCGGCGGCCATGATGGAGCCGCCCGGGGTTTGGAGCGGGAGCGGCGGCCATGATGGAGCCGCTCGGGGTTTGGAGCGGGAGTGGCGGCCATGATGGAACCGCCTGGGGTTTGGAGCGGGAGCGGCGGCCATGATGGAGCCGCCCAGGGTTTGGAGCGGGAGCGGCGGCCATGATGGAGTCGCCCGGGGTTTGGAGCGGGAGCGGCGGCCATGATGGAGCCGCCCAGGGTTTGGAGCGGGAGCGGCGGCCATGATGGAGCCGCCCGGGGTTTGGAGCGGGAGCGGTGGCCATGATGGAGCCGCCCGGGGTTTGGAGCGGGAGCGGCAGCGCTGACGCTCCCCCACTTGGGCCGGGAAAATATTCGGGTGTCTCGCTGAACGAAAATGGTGACCCTCACCCTCACCCTCACCCTCACCCTCACCCTCACCCTCACCCTCACCCTCCCCACTGGGCTCGCACAGTCACCCGGTGGCCATCTTACATAAGGACCGCCCCTCCCCCGACCGCACATGCGCGGGTTTATAAAAACATTAAAATGTGATTAACTTTAAAGATATAACACCGATTTCAATAAAACGACCATTTTTACCATTAAAGTGACGATGTTCAGTAAGGTGGGCCGAAAATTGTCGTGCTATCGTTTACCAAACGATAACAAACGATAGTTTTAGTATATAGATGAGGGGCAGAGATAAGATTTGTGATCGCATTCATTTCACCAGGGTAGAGGAGTTTAATTGTACAAAGTCTGCCTGAACTGGGTGGTACTAATGACAGGCATAGGTTGGACTGATTTGGATCGTTTTCTTTAGAGTACTGGAGGTTGAGGGGAGAACTGATAGAAGTGCAGGCAGATGAGATTAGTTTGACTTGGCATCATGACTGGTGCAGATATTGCGGACGAGTGGACTGTTTCTATGTTCCAACGTGAGCAGGGAAAGAGTTAAATGGGACCTTTCATACACAGAGTGGACTGGATTCATGGAAGATACAACCAGAGGAGGTGGTATATGGGAGTACAATTACAACAGTTACATGTCGATTGGACGACCTTCTACCGCTGTACCATAGAGAGCATCCTAACACATGGCATCCCTGTGTGGTATCCCAGCTGCATGGAGGCAGAGAGGAAAGCTCTTCAGTGGGTAGTCCATAAAGCTCATAGGACTATCGGAACACAGCTACCAGCCTTGGAGGGCATCTACAACACACGATGCCTCAGAAAAGCAACCAGCATCCACAAAGACTCTTCACACCCCTGCAACTATCTGATCAAACTTCTACCATCGGGCAGATGATACAAGGCCTTCTACGCCCACACCTCCAGACTCAGGAACAGCTTCATCCCCAGGGCCATAGCTGCTATGAACCGGTCCTGTTAGGCCGGATGGTCCCATTGCACAGTGAACCGGCACAGACCTACTTGCACTTTATTCTGTTTTAAAACTGTTACAATTTGTTTCATTGGGTTGTTTAAATTAATACTGACTAGCTAATTAATTTATTGCATCGTATGGGAGGCGCATTCCCAATCTCGTTGTACCCCTGTACAATGACAATGAAGATATATTGTATTGTATTGTATTGTATTGCAACAGGAATGATGCTGTGTTTCCATTTGCAGCCCTCATTCCACCACACAGCTCAATGCTGCCATGTTGGATAATGCTGAAGTGGAGGATAAAGTCTGTCATTGAGATGTCGGGCTGAACAGCCTGTACTTCCACAGTAATTTCTAAATAATTCACTCGCTCCTGCAGACTTTACAGATTGCAATCAAAGTATTTCATGAGTTAATTCTGCTGTATTTTTAACAGGACGCACAAAGACTGAGAACAAAGGCCTTTTCACGTCAAGGAAACAAATGATATTTGGTGAAATGTTTCAGATGCAAATTAAGCAACAGATGCAAACTAGAAACGCAAACTAGTAAACATGGGGGGGGGCTGGGTGAATGGGTGCGAGTTGGTGGGGAGAGTGGCACAATTTCGATGGCAAATTACTGTTCGAGTCATGGGGTCATGCAGCACTGATAAAGGCCTGTACCTGTCCAAGTGTCTTTTAAATGTTGTTATAATATCTGCCACAACTACCTCCTCTGGCAGCTCATTCCATGTATCCACCACCCTCTGATGAAAATGTTGCCCCTCAATGTTTGTGTAAAACCTTGGCCCTCTCAACTTAACCTTCTGTCCTCTGGTTTTTGATTCCCCTACACTGAGTAAAAAACTACACCTTGATCCTAACTTCCCTCATGATTTTATACAGCTATCATAAGATCTGATGAAGGATCTCGACCCATTCCTTCTCTCCAGAGATGCTGCCTGCCCTGCTGTGTCACTCCAGCTTTGTGTCTATCTTCGATGTAAACCAGCATCTGCAGTTCCTTCCTACACATATCATAAGATCACCTCTCAGCCTCCTGCACTCCAAGGAATAAAGTCCAAGCCTGCCCAACCTCTCCCTATAGCTCAGCCCCTCAAGTCCTGGCAACATCATTGTAAATCTTCTCTGCACTATTTCCAGCTTACTGATAACCTTTTTATAGCAGGGTGACAAAAACTGAACACAGGACCGCAAATGAAATAAAACGTAACTACAGATGCAG